>NC_056746.1:840293817-840330629 GCF_019279795.1 Protopterus annectens
TTCACTTGCTGTGCCCTTTTTGGTTTAGAAGAAAAGCACCAGTTGTTTGTCCGTGAGTACTGTGTTACTTTTGGAAAGAAAGCCATGTCAGGTGGGATCAGACATCTTAAGATCTGCATGAATCTCGCGTGTTTTCATTCTCAGTGCCATTTGTGTTTAGGAGAAGAGCAATGGCTGACTTTCTGTGTGCATTGTGATACTTTTAGAAAGTCTTGGAAATTAGGGCTGGAAGCCTCGGAGCCAACATGAGCCAGAATTTAGAGGCCTTGATCCAGGGTGGTTGTGATGAACACTAGTGGTTTTAGCCTATTAAAATTAAGGAAAATGAAGTGACCAAAGGAGATTACAATCAAGGAAGCATTGGATAGGGAGTGTGAGGCATTACAAACCCTGCACATCCTATAAGCATTGGATAGGGAGTGTGAGGCATTACAAACCCTGCACATCCTATAAGCATTGGATAGGGAGTGTGAGGCATTACAAACCCTGCACATCCTATAAGCATTGGATAGGGAGTGTGAGGCATTACAAACCCTGCACATCCTATAAGCATTGGATAGGGAGTGTGAGGCATTACAAACCCTGCACATCCTATAAGCATTGGATAGGGAGTGTGAGGCATTACAAACCCTGCACATCCTATAAGCATTGGATAGGGAGTGTGAGGCATTACAAACCCTGCACATCCTATAAGCATTGGATAGGGAGTGTGAGGCATTACAAACCCTGCACATCCTATAAGCATTGGATAGGGAGTGTGAGGCATTACAAACCCTGCACATCCTATAAGCATTGGATAGGGAGTGTGAGGCATTACAAACCCTGCACATCCTATAAGCATTGGATAGGGAGTGTGAGGCATTACAAACCCTGCACATCCTATAGCTCATCTTTTAGTCATGTTAGTTTTCAGCTCAAACTATGACTGACATTTTGCCACCTTGTACACAATTTTCAGAATGCCTTTTCAGCTTGGAGGTTTGAACTGTTACTTAGTTTTGAGCTGAATTGTTCAACTAGACATGACTACACCTTGTGTAGTATTAGTCACCCTCTTTTTTTTTTTTGTCCTGACAAGACTGACTTGTCAACTTGGGATGATTCTAGAGGGTTTTATCTTCTTGTTTTTGTTCCATTTTATTCAAGAGCGCCCACAGTCTTTTGTATTTTAATTAGAGAAGGAATGTAGTTTTTGGTTTGTTTGACTCTTCATCTGATAACTAAGCTTCGGACCATGCATCATCTATATTCACAGGTGATAGGACTGACTTTATTGTAAATCTTACCCTGAAGTAGTTCATGCTAATGGTTCATTCCTACTTTCCTGTTTTGAAAAAAGGTGAAAATTGTTAGTCAAGCTATTCTTGTCTGCCGGTCCACCTGTTCTCCTGTTTTGACTGGACGTATTTGTGTGTATCTGTGTACACACATGAATGTACATGCATGGGTACATATAAAGTAATATTCATTAGTATAAGTATGTATACTTTTATATATCTGTATCTATATACATATTTATGTTTCTGTGTGTGTGTGTATGTATATATATATATATATATATATATATATATGTATGTATATGTTTCTATATATTTGCGTACGTATACATGTACAAATATGCATGTCTACATTTCTGAGTATATGCTTGTATATCTACATGTAATGTTGCATATATGTTTGTATGTAGATTGCATACATGTTGACTGCGTGTGCACGTGTATATGTATGGCCCTAACTTTTAGTAGTCAAAACAAGGCGTCTGTAAACATTTGGCTGCCCATACCCCCTGCCTAAGAATGTCTAGTGCCATCAGGCTGGCAACAAAAGACACAAGCATATTTGATGTCCTGACTGAAATCTCTGTTGCAGTGTTCTTGAAATAAGGGGTGTTACCACCGATGTCTGGGCAAGGTACCAAAGCTTTTACCTTCCTGAGGTTATAACATCTGACACATGACCTCAGCTCATATGTGTTTGGATATGTAGACTGATGTATGAAAGTGGATTCCCAGACTATCTCACTGCCAGCCCAAACACTAGTCATGCAGCCATATGACTGATCACTGTTTATTCATTGGTACCTATGCTTCGATCGTTTATTCAGATGCCTCATTTGGGAATCTTTCCTTTTTATTTGTGATATTTTGTTGAAAGTTGTTATATTTCAGCTAGGAGGGTAAGTGTGAGTGTAGTAGGCAGATTCCATACAAGGACTTGCTTACTAAGTGTTTTTTCTTGCCTGGGCCCTAAACACAATCTAAAATCTTGCTCAGTTTGTTAAATGTTCATCCCCAAAACCCTTGGTCGAGGCTTTTCTTTCTCAAAACCTGTGTAATTACTCAGTGTCTTAAACCCAGTCTAAGATGACTGAGTCAGTATCCTCTGACATCCCTCTTCCGCTGAAGAAAAAGTTAAACAGGCCTAAAACAGATCCACAGTCTAATGTTTCAAACTCTGACATATCTGCTGAGGTTCCAAAACCCATGGTATGCCAAGTTGCCTCTCGTTGCCTGCTACCAAGACTTCTTTTTGGGTCTGTATCGTTCCTGAGACCGTGCACACTGCTGATACGTCTGATAAACTGTGACTCTTCATTTCCGAGTGCCCTCATGGCATCCTCAAATTTTAGGTAGGAAAGGGATCCTAGGCTCTTCATAGGTTCATAGATTAGTACTAGGCTAACTGCCCTTGTGAGCCATTTTAAGCTTAGCCAAGTATCCCTTGTGAGACTCGAACCCTGCGCCTTGTGTTTTTAAGTCAAACACCTTAACCATTAGGCCACCTTTTGTTACTCAATAAGTTGACAGGGTTCTGAACCTCCTTGTCTCATCCAGGTGGATATTACACCTAAAAAGAAAAAAAAAAAAAACAGAAGACTAGAGAGGTGGCCTGTACCTCAGCAGCTAGGGGAAAAAGAGTGAATAGATTACTCGCAGGAGTTGTTTAAAGCTATTATGTCTTTGAAACCTTTTCCCTTTGGGTCTCCACAACCACAGGCTACTCCTCCTTGGTTTCCTGTTCTTCTGAAGAGCAAGACTATAATTCTGACGGGTCTTTAGACTGTCCCACTTAACTGCATTCTCCAGGACAAATCTCTTCTGATAAAGATGACTTCCTGTCATGGGATTCCCCTATTGAGGAAGCTTCCTTTTGAGGAGACTATCCAGAACATAATGAAACACTTTGAATGTTAATCCACTCACATCTCTGATGTTCACAATAGGTATTAAATCTCTCTTGGAGATGGGTACCCCTGCCCCTTCTCCAGTCCCTCCTGTCTTTGAGGCTTTCCAGGACACCTTTCAGTACACCTCTTCAGCAGTTGATTCTCAACCATCAGCTTCTGAAAGACCAGACAGGCTTTACAAAGTTCCTGATTTTCCTAAAATACTTGTACAAGTTGTGACGATAGGAGGTACTGCCAGCACAGCCAGCTGGAATTTTGTAAATAGTTATGTCATTTGTGAACATCAAACTGATTTATATAAGATGCTTGTGCTGCAAATGCATTAGAACTGTATGTCATGTATATCAAACTGATTTGAACATATGTTGGTGTTGAAAAGGTATTTGTAAAGTGCTTGTGTTTGAAATGTATCGACAGTGTGTCCTATTAGGGAGAACAAAAATGTACATGCACTATTGTAACTGTTTAAATGTATACGTTTTAATAGAGGAAACTGGCAGACATAGGTTAACCTCAGTCCAGCAAACTTGTATCTGAAATTAAATCACTAGGCCACAAAGATGCTATCTCACAGGTTTCAATGCAGCCAGAGAGACAAAGTCTGTACCAGGAAGCTTTCTGTATTGTCTTTGGGATCAACTAATTACTATTCTGGAAGCATGGAGGCATAAAATTGTTTTATGACTTCCAGCACCTGCCACAGATCTGAGCAAAACCCCTTGTGTGTGTATTTTTACAGGTAGGTGCTAAATCCTACCAGCTTCAAGCAGTATGGGTTTGCATGGGAACTAGAAGTCAGATGACCAGAAGTGATCTCATTCTGCAAGTTATCCCTAATATTATCTCAGAAGTAATATTTTAGATATTATTTTGAGAAGTTTCTTGGTGAGACAGAGCATTCTGTATTCTGTCTTGGGCCTGAGAACAAGAAGGACAATTTGCCGGTCATCTGCCTTGCTCTATTAATTAAGTGGGGAATAGTGTAATTCTCTTGGATTCAGTCAGGAATGTAGTGAAGCTTAGTTTAGATGTTTTGTCTGAGCCGGTCCTTAAAATAACTTTGAAGTATTTCCTGTGATTTTGAACTCTAATGTCATTGTGAATATATACTTAGTATTTTCTTCTTCTTTTATTATTAAATATATTTAAACTTTTCATTGTGGCTGATCTTTGTAGAGATATTTAAGTTTTCAGAGAACTTGCATATTTATTTGGTGACACTGTTTGAGCCACTCCTAAAAGCCTTGCTCTTGGTCAAACTCCCATTTGCATTCATATTAATTTCACTCAGTATATTGGTTAACCTTGGAAGAGCCTTAAGGTAGCTGGCAGGAGTGTGTTGGCTGTAGTAACTACCTTGTAGTCTGGGCAAGAAGGGGCCATAGCTAGTAAACCTGTGCCAGACTTTCCCAGGTGTGTGTGTGTAAATCATATCTCAGAGAGTGTGTTTCAGCTACTTGGGTAGGTACACAAAGCACTGGTTGGACAAAGATGGTGCTGGTGGTCTTGGCTTGGACACTCGGCTGAGATCTCAACTCTGTAGCTGTGCCTGTGGGGAGTCTTATTGAGGATTGGAGAAAAAGGAAGAACCCACCCCTGGACTGACTGTTCTCTGTGTGCTCATAAGGGAAATTGTGTTTGTTTGTGTTTTATGCAGAGAGCTGCATCTGAAGATGCTGTGTGTGTCTGTTATCTTCCCAGTGAACATCCCCCACTGGTGCTAGTGGTGAGGATTTGGGTTCCTTGGTTACTGGCCCAGAGGTGGAGGGGTGTCGCACAAGTATCCAGTGGCAGGTCTCTCTGCATTATCTCTCTCTTCAGATAAACCCTATAAGCTTCTGGACAGTGTTAATGCTCTACCTATGAACAAATATAGTAGTCTGTGGATAGCTGCGAAAAGAAGGTTTATACCTCTGCTATGCTTGCTTTTAGGGCAATTAACTACTATACTCAAATGACACAATTCTTGATGTCTGTCCTTCATTCCTTAAACAAAGTTATGATGGACTCTCCTGCAGCAGAGACAAGCAACAAATGCAGGGCCTACAAGCCCGGGCCACTCAAATAGCCAGACACAGCACCTATATGATACAGTGGAGGTTTCTAGAACAGCTTCCACTGGCTGTTTTATTCATAGATATGCATGGCTTCACAGTCAGCCTATCCCTGAGGATTTCAAATCAAAACTTTGAGTCTCCCTTGGATAAAGACTTGCAGGCTTGAATGTCTGTTCAGAACTCTGCAAGACCAAGTTAAGACTATGAAAGACTGCAGTCAGATTCTACTTTAGTTCCTAGAATACCATAGGAACTACCATCTAAATCTATCTCCTTCATTAAAAGGAATCCCAGGGCATTTCTGAAACAAAGAAGCCCCCTAGGAAAAGTTACTCTTGAAAACCTCCAGCTAGGGAGGCCTCCCTTTGGAAGCAAAACCCTGTAACCTATTTCTGCAGCACCCCTCCCTTTGCCCTCAGCCCCATCACTCCACTTTCTCAGAGACTGTTGCTCTCCCTTGCCAGGTGTGAAACTGTTACAGTAGACAATGCCATCTTCAAGGATGGTTTTGCCATGTTCTGGGAAAGTATTCCACCTCTGAAAGGCATGCCGCAACCTCCTCACAACCAAATGTCCCTTCTTGCCGCCATTTTCTATGATCTCTTGAATCAGGGCACCATTGAGCAAGTCCCAAAAGAATTAATGGGAAAATTATTTTACTCCAGGATTTTTCTGGTACCAAGGAAAAAAGGGCAGTGGAGACTCATCCTATACCCATCTCTTCTAAACACTTGAACGTACCATCTTTCAGATTTACACTGTCCTTACACTCTTCTGCCTTTCATCCTCTCCCAAGCTTTCTTAGTGTCACTAGATCTGAAGGATGCCTACTTACACATACCCATCCGTCCTTCTTGCCAGAGATTACTCAGGTTTTCCTCTAGCTCTTAGCATTTTCAATTTACAGCTGTGCCTTTTGATCTTTCCATAGTTGCAAGAATGTTCAGAAAGTGTTTTACTCCAGTAGTAGCTTTCTGTTGCGCTCAGGTAATCAACATTTTCCCCTACTTGGATAACCTATTGATCCAGGCTCTTCCTCTCCAGAAATTCTTCTTCAGAAACTGCACTTTTTCCTCCAACTCCTGATAGGTCTGGGTTTCACTGTAAATTACAAACAAATCCCACATAGCCCCTACAGAGGACCTGTTTTCCTGGGCTGAAGGCTGGACACACAGAAAATACATGATTTCCTCTCCCAGGAGAGTTTTTACAGTCTGTCCATTTTTTTCCTTAAATTTCTCCTCTGCAACCCTTTGTTCAACAGTGGAAATGCTAAGAACTTTGGGGTTCATATTAACCACCATCCCTATGCTTCCCCTGACTGAATTTCACATGAGGAAATTCGGTGGTACTGAAATCTTTAACAGCACTGTCACCCCTTGGACACCTTAATTATCTTCCTCCCTTGTCTCAAAAAGGAGCTGCTTTGCTGGAAGTTATAGGTCTTTCTAAACCCAGGACTACCATTCACACCACCTCTTCCTCTCCAACAGGTTCAGACACATGCCACGGACAAGGCGTGGAAGTCACTGACAGGATCACATCAAGTGCAGGGCAGATAGCAGTCTCAAGGAGCTTATCAATCTGAAGGAAATGGCTCTTCTACAAGTTCTTTAAAGCTTCACTCACCTTTTGAAAGCCAGGGAGGAGCTTGGCCACCCATATTGTTGACATTGCATACACAGCCACATACATCCCTTTTCAGGACAATGTATGAGCAGACTCTGATGAATGGACATTGAACAGAGATGCTCTCCAGAAGATCATTTTTTCACAGTGGGGCACTCCTGAGATAGACCTGTTTGTGTCACCAAACCGTCATTAGCTTCCCCAGTTCTGCACCAAGAAACCTTATCCCACAGTCTGGAGGACAGAAGCCTTTACCTTCAAGTGGACAGGGAAGTTCTTTTATGCTTTTCTTCCTCTGCATATTCTTCCAAAAATTCTTCTCAAGGCCCAGAAGAAAGCACAGACTCCTTTTACAAGCACCCTTTTGGCCGAGGTAATGTTGGTTTCCCATGTTACTTACCTGACAGAGGGAAATTACAGAAAATGTCTTTTCAAACAGGCCTGATAACTCAGCAAAAAGGATTGCTGTTCCACCCAAATCTTCCGTCACTCAACTTGATCCTCTGGATGATAGGATATTAATTCCTGAAAAACACCTCTTGTCTGATGAAGTTATTCAAGTCCTATAAGAAGCCAGGAGACTCATTTTAGTACTAGAAGATATTGCACAGGACCTACTCTAATCACAATTTCCTTGTGTACTGCAATATCTCTGCGAAATACTTTGGTCAGGTTTGGCCTGTTCTGCTATAAAAACTCAGTTATCAATGCCTGCCTACCTCTTAGCCCTCCATTTATGGCTAGGGGCAGAGGTCAAGCTTTTCCTCAGGGGAGTCATGCGTCTTGATCCTCCAAAGAAAAGCATCTTTTCCCCCTTGAGATCTTTGTGCTTGAAAATCTTACTGCCTACCTTTGAACCAGCATGTTCTGCTTCTGTGAAAATCTGTACTTGGAAAACTGTCCTTCTGTGGCTTCCACCTCTGCTAGGAGAATTTCTGAATTACAGGCACTTGTAGCTTCTTTTGCTTTTCACAAGAACAGGGAGACTGTCAGGGCTAATCCATCCTTAGTGACTAAGGTAGTGAATGAGCTGTCCCTCAGGCAGGCTGGTCACCTACCCGCTTTCTTTCCAAATCCACACAACGGTGGGGAAGAATCTTGCATTTTCTGGACTCTCACAGGCAACCCAGATTTTATGTCGGCAAAACTAAATGCTTCAGAAAGACTGACCATTTGTTTGTATCATTTATGAACCTTAAGCTGGGCCAGCTGGTATCCAAACAAAGTATTGGAGCTTAGATTTCTAAGGCTGTCTCCTCTACTAACACTATGCTAAGTCATTGCCTTCCTGCCCTGAAGCACATTCCACTAGGACAATGGCTTCCTCAGGGGCTTTTTGCACAGAAGTAAACTCCTCATTTTTCTTATTTACTGCCACTTGGCCCTCTCTGCACCGCTTTACAAACACTACAGAATTGATGCTTACTGCAGGTCCAGGGCAGCTTTTGCTAGGTAAGTCCTATCCAGGCTGCTAGACAACCAACCTTCCTTTTCCTTCAGCTCTAGGAATCGCCCATATATCAGGAATACTGCAACAGTTATTTCAGACAGGACAAGAACTTGTACAGGCCAACACAGAAGGTCTTTGGCTAACGAAGTTCGCAGATGACTGCAAACTAGGAGTCATAATCAAAACTCCAAAAGATGTGGACGTCCTACAAAAGGGCCTTGCTGAGACAGATGCCTGGTGTCAAAGCCATGGCCTCAAGCTCAATGCCAAAAAGTGCATTGTCATTCCTTTTGGTAAAAACTCAGTACCCATGAACTACCACATAGGTGGTAGTCTACTTAACACCGAAAGTGTGATGAGACCTTGGGACACAGGTGGACAGTAGTCGCTCCTTTAGTAATTACATTGCCACAGTAGTCAGGAAATCCTATGTGGCACACCTCATCACAAAAGGTTTCTCATCCAGGAAAAAAGAGGTCATTGTTCCCCTCTACTCGTCACTCATTAGACCCATTATAGAGTACAATGCCCCTTTTGGTATGTACCTCACAAGACATCTACAACAACTGGAAAGGCCAAAGAAATACCTCACAAAGAGGATTACTGGCCTAAAGAGATGCCCTATGCAGACAGTCTCAAAACACTGCAGCTTTACTCCATTGCATATCGCCTACTCAGAGGCAATCTCTGCCTAACACACAGAGCTATGTCAAACCCAGGGCTTTTAGACATGCTCCACTTAAAGAAATCCCAATCCCTACGAGCTACGCACTCTAGGGACCTAAACCTAGTCACCACAATAAACAGAACATGCTGGAGGGATAGATTCCTGTCCCAAAGACTTCCCATACTCTGAAACAAACTACCTATCTATATCAAACAAAGCTCCTCATTAGCACTGTTCAAGAAAAATCTTGATGATTGGATGGGAGATAGGAAATTCACCCTGGGGATCACTTCTGTGGCTCTGCTTGACAGTGGCACAGGAAAATAATTTTCTTGGGTGGCGAAAGCCAGGGTACCTTTGGCTAGACTTATATAGGCCCTAGGGCCAGTAGCCTAGTACCTACCTATGAACCTGTATGTCAGAAATGTTACAACAGTACTCAGTAGGATATCTATTGTTATGGCAAATTCTTACACAAATATGTTCTCTCCGTTGTTGGCCAGGTGGGTCAGAGTTTTATAAGACTAAAGTCACCCAAAAATACAAGTATCATAGTAATAATGCAGAACCATTCACATCATACACTGGCTTACAATGTAGCTAGTAGCAGTAAGATTGAAGGACAGCTAACTTATTTTGGCTGTCCGATCATTTAAGGATAAACCAGTGCAAATGAAAGGTCAGTGCAAATTAAGAAGAATGTTTGGAGTGACAGTAGTGCAGAAGTACAAATTTAAGATCTTGTCACTTGCATCTGCACATTTCCCATTGCGTAGGCCCCTTGCATCCCCTCTGCACATAGAGTAACACACTACAAATGCAGCTAGTTTGTAGCAAGACAGGCATCCATTGATAAAACACAAGGGCACACTGGCTACTTGCAACAGTACTTTGCATGAGCTTTTTTCTCTTATCCGCTGAATTGATGCACAGTCTGCTCAGCTCTTTGTGCCATAATCCCCAACCCTGGAAGGTCACTGCTTTAGGCAAACACTTCATAAAGCATAAACTTATAAGTTAGAAAGCAGTAATGAGTGAAATTACTGTAGTTATTTCTGAGAAGGAGGAAGTATGATATGGACAGGAAACAAAATAAATATTTACAAAAGTCTATCAAAATAATTAGAGGAGGAGAAGTGCCAACATCTTGGAAGAAAGCTGTGGTGGCTGTGATGACAAAAACCCTTCAGACCCTGCTTCATGTAGACTCATTTCAATTTTAAAAGATTATAAAATGTTTGTGTATACTAGCTAAAATAATGGCAAAGGTGTTGCCAAAATTGATAGTTATGTATCAGTGTGTTTTTTGTGGAGGGGTGGCAAACGTTTGACAATATTAATAGAGCAATGATGATCCAGAGGGAAGCCGAATGTAACAAAATATCTCTGTTGGTGGGTTTTGGTGCAGAGAAAACATTTGACTGAGTAAGCCAGGATTTGATGAATATGACATTGGAAGCATTTGCATTCCCTGATGCACTTGTTCAGAGGCAAGAATTTTAAGTGGGAGAATTCCTCTTGGATAAGCTGTGTTTGAACAGAGGAACCAGGCATTTATAGACTTTGTAATTAGAGCCATTGACAAAGAAAATAAAGGACTCAGAAATACAGGGGTATTATTGGTATGGCAGTCAAGAAAAGTTGGCTTTATTTGCAGATGGTATTTTTTACCTGATAAATCCAGAAAAGGACATCTCGGTATTGTGAAACATTTTGAGACAGTTTCAAGTCTTTTCAGAATATAAAATTAATAAAGATAAAACAAAGGCTGTAGCCATGAATAATTTACCCACATAAAGATTGGTTCAGCAACACTCCTATTTATTGGGACATGATAAAATGAAGTACTTTGGAGTATGGGTTAAGAAGGCTTCTGTTATGGCAGCTAAGGATATGTTGGAAGAACCTAAGCAAAAGATAATACAACAGTTGAGAAACTGTAACCTCTTATTTATTGATATGGATAGTAAGTAACAAGCAGTGAAAATGTTTGTTTATAGTCCCTTTAGTCTTCTGTACAGGTCAAGCATGCTTTTTTATTAACCTGAGGAGAAGTTGTGGATGTGAATTAATAAGGAATTGAAGGAGTTTATTTGGGAGGGAAAGAGAGCGAGAGCTAAGTGGGATAAGTTGATCCTTCCAATATAATAAGGTGGTATATGTTTACCTGATTTGAAGAGATTTTTTTAGAGCTGTACGTTTATGCCACTGTGGTGCAGTAGTTAGCATTGTCGCCTCACAGCAAGAGGTTCTCCGGTTCGATCCTTGGCTGGGGTGCCTTCTGTGTGGAGTCTGCATGTCCTCCCTGTGGTCGCGTGGGTTTCCTTCCACATCCCAAAGACATTCTGCAGGTGAATTGGACACTCCAAATTGGCCGTAGGTGTGAGTGTGTGTGTGTGTGTGTGTGTGTGTGTGTGTGTGTGTGTGTGTGTGCCTTCTGTGGAGGGTTGGGTGCCGGGCTGGCAACTAGACACTGTAAACCTCCACTGCCAGTCATGAGCGGACAGGTGATCCGCTGTGGCGACCCCTAACAGGGAAAAGCCGAAAGAAGAAGATACATAACACAAGGAGAAAGTTATAATTCAAACTGGAAAGGGATGATGAAGCAAGGGAGTAGTTAAACAGAGAGTGGTATTTTGAGTGCAGATTCTTAAGGAGAATAATAACAGCCATACAGAATATTGTATTCATAAAGTAATAAAGCATTCTGAAAACAAAGCCAATACAAACATGGAGGAAGGACATTTTCCCAATAGAAATGACTGCAAGTAGGGATACATAAAATAGGCAGGAGGGGGCTGGAATTTACTGGAGAAACCTGGCAAAGGAACCAAGATATTAGAGAAAGTAACTCAGGCAGGAAAAGTAAGAGTGGAAAGAGTCCAAGAAGACACTTTGATTGTAGGCTGCCTTCCATACCAGGGCTTGATCTTGGAGTACAAGCAAAGAGAAAGGAATAGGGTAATTAAGTGAGAGACCTGCTCTGGTGCAGGTTTTGGTTGAATCTACAAGGGGATAATTAGTAAGGCATATAAAATATTGCTTGATAGTTGTAAGAATCAACCAGAGGAGTATGGAAAAGACTGGGAAGAGAGGCTGGAAAAGTAATTCACAAGAGAAAAGTAGGAAGCCATTTGTATGGCTCCAAAATATACAACCAAGTTTAAAGGTTTAGGATCTTTGCTTGGAAGTGTGTGTATAGGTATTTTTGCACCCCAAGCAGACTTCAAAAGATTTTTTTTCCTCTGGTAGATAGCAAATATTGCAGGTGTTATGGTGAACAAATACGTGACTAAACGTATGTTTTGGGAGTGTAATGAGTTGGCAGATTTTTAAACAAATTCCCTACAAAATACTCATCAGAAACTGTTTCCATTCTGACTTGGGATTTGAAACATGCTTTGAGGAGTGATTTGGAAGGTGCGGACACTATTTCTAGAAGTGCAGCCACTTTTATTGTATCGAGAAGGAATGCTTGGTTAACTAATCAATCAGTAAAACCCACAAGAAAAATCTAGCAAGGCTAGACTTTCCACTGTGTGATTCCTTAACCCTCTTATATTAGATGCAGCATCGGATATATGCAAATGACCCTTTAAGGACATCAGGTGTCGGGAATGAGATTTTGAATGCTCCTTTAAGTTCTGAATTTGTGTATGGTCCTGATGTGTTGCCCAGATTCTCAAACAATGGGATGGTAGAGGTAAATTGATGCACTGAGTGTCTAGAATGTTTCATATTCCCAGATTATCTCCTAACAAGGCATCCAACCTCAAAGGACAAAACAAACAAAAATCTCAGCTTAACAAGCATAAGGGTACCAAGAGGAAGTGGCAGGGAGATCTTGCTTCCAAACCTTCCTCCCCCCCAAAAAAAATTCCCCTGCTAAAGAATGACTATGCCAAAACTTGGGGCATCCCGTCCCTTCCTCCTGTCCCTCCTCTGCTTTCCCTTCCCCCAGGCTTTCACACAGCCTTGCAGTTTGGCCACAAATAGTCTCAGGAAAGTGGGTGAAACAAATGAATTGAGCATGGTCTTAGCAGTGAACATAAAATCTTTCTCCTTTCAGAGAAATCCCTCACACCCACCAAATCAGGCACATCTTTCCTCTCCAGTATCCCTTCACAAGTTGTAAGCAAGAGTGTAGAACTAATTCCTGCACCATGAAAAGGAAAAAGAATTTTATACCAGAATCACTTTGGTATAAAATGGAGACCAGTGTTACAACTTGCCAAACCTAGGTATTTTTTTCTGAGAGAATTCTTATTCAAAATTCTTACCCTGGAGATGGTCCTACCCCTTATTCCAAACCACTGTTTCATGCATGATTAATTTATAGCTAAAGGGTGCTTATCATATTCTAATTGCTTTCAACTTTGTTAAACCTACAGAAGTCCTGTTTTCATCCTTTCAAATTCCTAGGGTGTATGATGGACACAGGAAAAAAAAGCTACGGCCTTTCTATTGGAACAAGCTCCTGACCATTCAGAACATTTTCTAGAAGAGTGTTTCTTAAAATTCTTGGCAACTATGATCCTCATGACATCACTGGCCAAACTTCAGATGAGAAAGATTCAGTAGTATTTAAAACAAAAGAAAATGTTGGACCCAGTACTGCCTTTCCTTGGAATTTCATGTAATACTGCTGGAGTTTAGGAAATAAGAGTCACAGTGGTAGAGAGATCAGATGTCTTCCCTTCTCCTTCCTGACCCCAGTTCAGTCAGTCCAGACAAACTCGTCAAATTTTGCATGGGGAACAGTGTCCAGGGGAATTTTAGTGCAAGGCACATCAACGTGAAAGAAATGTTATTGGTGATTTTGACCTTAAAAATTCTCCCCCACTTATAGTCTCCAGGTCCCTTTTTATTGGTCACAGACAAAGTTGGTTCTTGCTTTTAATGCAGTTGGCCAAGGGCAATTACTACAAGTTTCCTCCCACTCTGGACCTGCTCACACAGTGTTAGGAATGACTTGTGCACCCAACACAGAACAGCCAGGATGATTGTCTTGATACCTTTTAGGCACCATGAGAATATGCTGCAGGTATTGAAGGAGGCAAGAAAACCTTAAACTAAAAATCTTATGTTTACAAGTAGAAGAGGTTTTCTAGGTGGTGTCCAACTGATTTCAGAAGACTCGGTAGGATGTTTACCTCTAAGTTTAAAATATTTTTTGTGAGCCACTCTATTTATCTTCTACTTTTATCCAAGTGCGTTTGAGGCTGTCTCAGCTTGTATACCCATGGATCCCTATTTTTTGTCTGTCTTTGTGGTCAAACAGTTTATGGAAGAAGTGTTGCACTTCGACAACAAATTCTTCCTCTTTGGGATCTCAACTTACTACTTGAAAAACTGACCTCATTTCCTTTTTTATCTGCCTTTCTGGTATATTTGAGACATCACTTGGAAAACTGTTTTAATTATTTTTTTGACCTCAGCGAGGCAAGTCTGAGTTGTAAGTTATCATGGTGGGAAAACCTCCTCTAATTTTCCCTGATTTGACATAAGGATGGGGTTGTTTTATGCACTAATCCCCATTTCATGAAAAGTTGTTTCGTAATTTACCCTGAATCAAGCCATCAGTTCCCCAGTTTTCTTTCCGGAAACTGAAAAGAAGGGAAAGAAGTTTCTGCATACCTTGGATGTGCACAGGCAGCTCCAGTACTACCTTGATAGAGCTATCCACTATTTCCTATTTTGGGGCTAAGACGGTTCAATCTGTGTCTACACAAATGATTGCTTGCTTGTTGTCTTCTGCTATTGTTTTTCTTTCTTCCACCATGATAAATTTATTCCAGGCAAGGTTAAGGCACATTCCACCAGAGCCTTAACCTGTTCAGTAGCATATTGAAAAAGAGTGGATTCTAGAAGCAGCGACCTGGTCCTCTGTTTATACCTTTACAAAGCTCTACAAAGTGAATTATTTCTCAGGTTCCACAGCAGGCTTTGCAAGGACCCTTCTCCAGGGACTCCTGAAATGTTATCCTTCCCCCTCCCAGGTAGGTTAAACTTTGTGACTCTACCCATATGCCACTGAGACCGCATGACTGATGAACATAGGGTAGTGGTATAAATTCTACACACTGTAAAAGTAGATGTTTGAATTTCTCACTACCTCACTGGCATCCCCCCCCCCCTTATATTTGTATATAGTTTGATGGTATCCAACCTTGTTGTGTTGTTGGCTGGCTTTGGTTATTTGTGTTGTTTATTGTCTGCAAATGGGTTGGTTCCATGCAATTTTTGCGTCTTCCTACTTGACACTAAAAGCCTGAATAACTGACAGGGATTAGGCTTCCTCTGATGGGAAGGGCTTATCCAGTCACCTGTCACAGAGAGTCAGAGGATGGGATGCTGAACTGTGGAAAGCTGACAGTGTATTTATGCACAAAACCCATGTGCCACTGAAATTTTAATGCAGACTGTTACAGGCAAATAGGAGTTACTCAACTGTACTTTTAAAAAAAAAGGATAATTAATGAGGCATATAAACTATTTCATGGCAATTATAAGACTCCAAAGTAAGGTAGAAAAGATTAGGATGAGTGACTGGAAAAGCGGTTTACAAAGGAATGATTGGAGGACATGTGTTTGGCTACTAAGAGTGTAGCAATGTCCAGAAGGTTTAGGGTCTTTGCTTGGAAGTGTTTGCTTTAGTGTTTTTATACCCAAAGCAAACTTCTGTAGTAGATAGGAAATGTTACTGGGAAGATGTTTTGTGAGTGTAATGAGCAGACAGATTTTAAAAATTCCCTGCAGAGGGCTCTGCCAGAAATATTGGGAGAGCAAATGACTGTAATTAAGGAAATGATTGTTATGAAATGGAAAGTAGGATCTGAATTGCCTAGACATCGTAAGGCTTTATTAAGTTTAATTCTCTTGGCTGCCAAAAAAGCATTTATTAGAAAATGGAAAGCAAAATAAAAACCAACTGTATATGAAGTATTCAATATTGTAAAATAGGTAAAAGAACTAGAGGGCTATTTAGAAAGAGGAAGGAACAAATTGCATAGAAATGAAATTTGTGGAAAGAATATGCAGAATGATATTCAGTAGGAGTGAGGTTTAAAGGAAGGCAGGAATTCAGCAATTTATGTAATGTTGGACTGATGATGGTTTATAAAGAGAGAATGTGATTGATTTATCATGTATGCAAATAGAAAAATATTGATATGGTTTGTTTTCTTTTCTGTTAGTGTGTGTCTGTCATAAGTAATAATTTAGTAGAGGTGCTAAAAAAGTTATGTTGACCAGAACTTTGAATGTATGGGATATGGTGGATCTATATCACATGAGCAAATCGCACAACTTGCGAACCCTCATATCGAACGTACCAGACCTCAGAGTGCTTTTTCTGAGATCGTGGTACAGTGAAGAATGGGATATTTGCCCTTTTCTCACTGTAGTGCGATCTCTGAGTTGGAATATATATTTAATGGGGGGGTGTAGGGAGCAGCCCCCAACAATAGGAAGTTTGAGGTCTGGTACATTCGATATTATGAGCCTTCACAATCTGTGAGATTTGCTCATATGATATAGAGCCAGGATATGGTGGTCCTGTGGTATAGTGTGTTTATATAAGGGTCAGGGTAGGTAAAGATGGAATAGGTGGCAGGGTAAGTGAGGGGAGGCTTTGGTATGAGATGGAGACAAGAGATTGGACAAGGGGAGTTGTAAAGGGAGAGACTGGATAAAAGACAGAGGAGAAAGGCTGAAGAAATGAAACATTGGTAAAATTTTCTAAACAGTAAAACTGCTACCTGCAAAAAATTGGTACTACAGTGTCCTCTGCAAGAACCTCGAGCAAGTATGATGGGTATTAGTCAGAAGTAACATCACTGTGTGTGAAGGAAAAGGTGGTGGTTGCAATGGAAGAATTTGGTCTAGTAAGGGTGGACGTTGGTGTATTCCCTTGTCTGAATCAGAGAGAAGGTGTTGTGCAAAGTGTATTGATTGTAGTCTGAAAGGGGAGAGTCTTTGAACCTGTTTTCTGCAGGAGAGATGAGGTAATGTATCTACAGGTCAGTTCACTGACTGATATTGAGCATGCAACAGTATTAGTGGAGTGCATTAAAGAGGTAGAGGGAGGGAGAGCTGGGATTTAAAAAAAAAAAAAAAAAAAAAAAAAGTTATTTGTGCTGGTGGTTGTTATTGTTGTTGGTATTCTTATTATAGTTGTGTTGTTATGATTAACAACATTTGATTACTGGGAAAGTCTGACTGGGTAGAAGCCCATTTTCAGTTGAGGCCTAGGTAGAAAAGCTCCAAATTATTACAAAACATTTTAAGAACAATAATTTTACAGTCTTCAAAAACAAAACGAAAACGTCTGCAGTTTAAATAATTATAACAAACTAGACATAATATAAAATCATTAGTTAAGAGTCGTTGCAAGGTATATGACAGTCATTTAATATTTAGAGAAATTTTATACAGTTTGTGGAGAAATTAAAGAGAAATTATTCTTATATGAACAGGAAGTGCAATATGAAGTGAGGGAAAAACAGGCTTATGGTATATTTAGAGAGTCAGGGAAGAATATTAGCTAGGAGTAAGGATGTAAGTGAGAAAGAGAGAGTAAGGAGGTACAGGAAATGAAAAGGTACTTGTTCACATTTATAGATATAGTTTATCCTGGTTTTGAGCAGGAACAGAGCCAGTTTTTAACTAGGAAGTCTTTCAGAGTGGTTTTGAAAGATGGGTGGGAGGATGTGGACCTGATGGATACAGGCAAGGCCTTAGCAACCTTGTATGGGTACAGACAGTGCCCAGCAGGTTTGTTAGATTTGTAAACAGACTGGAGTTTTTGGTCACTGGATCAAATTGACAGATTGGGAACACAGTTGTCCAGAATGTCCACTTTTGCTTGACCAGTAGACTATATTGCATATGCCAGTTTAGTCTCGGGGAAATGACGACCTGTTTTCATAGCCTAGTAAACTGCTATGATCTTATCGACCCAGAGGTCATTTTCAAGCCTAGCTGTGTCATCCCAATGTAATACCAGAGATACGCTAAGATTGCATTTAGTAATGAGTGCCCATGTCCAGGAGGGTTCGGTGTCTCGGCAACTCATCAGTGTCATAGAGGTGCTGTATTTCACATGAATTGGTATCATATTCCAAAGATGAGGCACTCACTGGGAGTCAAATCTGTCCCTCCAGCACATCCTGTTTACGTCATAGGCCATATTTAGGTCCCTGGAATGGGTAGCATAGTCCTGTTTGATTTCCAGATGTGCAGCAACTTCATTAGGTTTGGCTCTGAGATTGCTCTTTAAGCCAGGTACAAGTCTCCCTTAAGTGTATATATGATACAGATTTTAGTGACCGGGACTTTAGTCAGTCTGTGTAAGGCACATGCTGGAGTCCCTTGATCTTTGTTAGAAACCCCTGTGGTCTCTCCAATTGCTGCAGGTGCTTTGTACGATACATGCCTAATGGGGCATTTATACTCCATTTTAGGTCTGATTACTGATTTAATATAGAGGGGTTATAACATCCTTTGATTAGTAAATGCATCACTTCAAGAGCAATCAAGTGTGCTACGTAGAAAGCCTTCCTTGCTATATTAGAGACATGTTGGACAAAGTTAAGGTTACAGTCAACTTGTGATCCCAGATCCCTTACCACTTCATAGATACTTAGGGTATCGTTGTTGATTTGATAGTATGAGGGGACATTGTGTTTGCTGAAGGGAATAATGATGCATTTCTTTGCATTCAGTTTGAGACCTTGACTAAGACAACAGTCATTAGTCTCTGTAAGATGCTCCTGGAGTATACTGACATTATTTGTTGATTACGTAATTGCACCTAGTCTGCAGTCATTGGAAGACTTGGTCAGCCACAACGCCTTAGTTGTGGCCTGAACTTCTGAGAAGTATATACCAAACAGTAGGAGGCCCAGTACTGACCCTTGTGGCACCCTGTTGTTGACAGGTCTTCTTGCTGATGTGGAGTCACCCACTTTGGTGTGTATCCGGTTTGTGAGCCAGTTGGCAACCCACCGTACAACAAAGAGGTTTACATTCAGTTTGCTAAGTTTACCGGTAATGCCTGAGTGTGGGGTTATGTCGAAAGCCTTTGCCAAGTTGATGTATGCTGTGTGCACAGATTTGACCTCATCAGTGGCTCTTGCCACATTTTCAAAGAAATCCACCAGATTTAACAGGCAGGATCTGCCCTTGACAAAACCAAATTGGGTTGGATCCAAGGTTTGGAGGTCACCTATGTCTTTTATTTATGAGGTCCATAATGATATGTTGCATGGCCTTACAGATGAGGCTGGTCAGGCTTATGGGTCTATAATTTCCCGGGTCTGTTGGTAGGCCACCTTTTTGCAAGGGAGTAATTGTTGCTGATGTTCATCGTGTTTCACTGTTCCAGTCATTACACTTAGGTTATCCTGCTGGCAGGCTACCTGCAGTCAGCCTGAATTCCAAAGTCCTGGTCCGGCGTCGGTTGCTGTCGCCTCTTCCCTGACGTCAGTGTGCCAGGGGTATAAAAGATGCAGCAGACACCATTTTCTTCAGTCTTTCTTGCCTTGCGGTGCCTGAAGCAAAAGCAGTTCGCAAGTGCCGGTCGGCCGACTTCTGAGATTTTCAAAATCGAATTTCAGATCCGAAGTCTTCATTAAAGCTAAGTACCCCGTTGGGGACACTTTTTTTTCTTGCTCCAGACCGATGTCAGCAAAAGTTTAACAATTGCATTTCTTGTGGGAAGCAAATACCTCATAAGGATTTTCACTCTTACTGTATTCCTTGCCTAGGCCCTGACCACGACATTGCTAGCTGTCGGTTTTGTGCTAGATTTAACCAATGCACTATTAAGCGTCTGTTCGATTTTGCCTTTCATTACTTTGGCCGAAGATTTAATTACATAATGCCGTCAGAACAGATGATGACTGGAGTTTATAAAAAGTGCAAGCAATAGGACAGGCATCCGAGGTCCAAAACCGACGAGGCCTCCGCTAGGCCAGTTGCCGGTTTTCAGTGAGGTGCTTTTGCAGCCCCTGACACACCGCTACCTCAGAGCCACAGGCCACTTCCGACTCCCACGTGGAGCCGACTAGGCCTCTGGATACTCAAGGTATTGGACCCTTGGAAAGTATTCCCTCAGATGGGTCCGGAGCCGCTGAGCAGGCATCGGCTTCTGAGGGTGTTTTCAGACCTACACAGTTGTATGTCCAGCCAACCTCGGCTTCAAAGGCAAAGACTAAAACAGCTCTAAAGACAAAGAAACCAGTACAGCATTCTCCTGGACAGACTTCCATGCCTAAGAAACAGATGCTTAAAACAACCAAAGACCTAATTACTTTGATCACGGGTTCCCATCCCCCTCCTGATAAGAGGCCTAGGCAAGAGACAGAAGATGACTCTTCTGATCAGGTTTCCATTTCCTCTGACTCCTCTTCTGAACAAGGATACTCTCTTCCTCCCTATGAGGATTCTGATGCTGAAAAATCTATTCCTTCAGCCTCTCCTCCTGAGGATTACTCTTTTGGGGAAACCCTGCATACCATGAGGGAGCATTTCCACTGGGAGGGCCAAGATTATTCAGAATCTAAGAAAAGGCTCAGAGACTTTCTTTTCCTACCTCAGCACAGACCTCTTGCTGTTCCACTTGTTCTAGACATTGTAGATGTATTTTCAGAGTCCGGCCTGTCGCCTGACTCTTTACCCCCAGCACCTATTAAGCCAGACAGATACTACAGGGTCCTAGACTCTCATAAATTTCTATATAAAAACCCTGCTGCTGACCCAGAAACTATATCTCAGGGTCTCAAAGGGGTCAAGGCTTCCACTGCAAAAAACCCTGTCCCCTCTGATAGGGATTCTAGGGCACTGGACAGATGGGGGGGGGAGGTTTACACTTCTGCTACCTTGGCTGTCGTGGCTTTAAATTGTCAGTTTCATATGCTTAAATATCAGCAATACTTAATGTCACTGTTAAAACAGAAAATGTTGACAAATTCTGAATGTTCTGATAACAAGGAAATGCAGGATTTATTGCATGCAGCTGAACAAGTGGGAAAGCATACCTTGCAATGTGGTTTTCATTCACTGGAGGCCTCTTGCAGGGCTGCTGTTATGGGTTCTGTCATTAGAAGGCATGCTTAGTTAAAGGAACAGAATCTGCCCGATCATGTTAAAGCAAAATTATTGGATGCTCCATTACAGCATGATACTTTGGTGTTAAGGCAGAAGAGGTGTTGAATGGAGGATAAAGCAAAATCTATGCAGACAGTTAAGGGTTTTGTACAGGTACAGCCACCCAGATTTAGCAGGAACTGGCCTTCTAAGAATTGGTCCTTTCCAGTGTCAGACAGGCCACAAAGAGGCAGATACAAACGCCCTAGAGGCAGATCCCAGCCCCAAGGCTCATACAGGCCTAAACAATGGGGTGCTTCTACCTCCGAAAAGCGGAGAAGACAAATCACAGCCATACAGGAAACGGTCCCAATGACTTTCCTCTGCCAATGCCAAGCACTTATCTTTTGGCAGCACCCTTGGGGGGAAAACTAGCATTTTTTTTTCTCAAAATTGGCACATGATCACCCAGGACAAATGGGTCTTGAATATAGTGTCTCAGGGCTACAGGTTCCACTTTCACACTCTTCCAAAGACGAAAGGTATGCCAGACCTGCCACACAATCAATAGGCAGAGGCACAAAAGTAAGTTTCATCCCTCATGGACACGAGGGCTATTCAGCGAGTACCACAGCAAGGGCAGGGAAAAGGATTTTACTCAAGACTTTTCTTGTTACCCAGAAAGGACAAAGCCTGGAGACCAATACTGGACCTGTCTATTCTAAATACTTTTCTGGACGTTCCAAAATTCTAAATGTTGACTCTGCAGCAGCTTCTGCCCATGCTGGGCAAGAAGGCTTGGCTTGTAACTTTGGACCTCAAAGAGGCATACCTGCATGTCCCAACCAGACAATCTTGCAGAAGATACCTCAGATTCATAGCTGGCTCAATGCAATACCAATTCTCTGCACTGCCCATTGGCTTATCTGCTGCGCCCAGAGTCTTCACAAAATGCCTGGCACCAGTAATTGCATTTTGCAGACAGAGGAATACAAATATATCCTTACTTGGACGACTGCCTTATTCAAGCAGAGAACAAGGACATTCTACTGAAGCATCTGGCGTTTGTAAAAAGATTATTAATTTGCCTAGGGTACACAGTGAACGAAAAGAAATCAAAACTGGTACCCTCTCAAGAGATAATATTCCTGGGTGCAAGCTTAAATACAGCTGCCCAGATGACTTATCTCACGCCAGACAAACAAAGGCAACTGACTTCTTACTTCGAAATGATGGCAACAAAGACCCAGTTATCTGCAAGAAAAATTCTGCAGGCTTTGGGCTTCATGGCATCCTGCATTCTGCTAATTCGATATGCAAAACTGCATATGAGGAAACTACAATGGTATCTAAAAAGTGTTTGGACTCGACATTGTCACAGTCTGGAAATATTAATTACCCTCATTCCCTGCCTACAACAGGAGTTTCGATGGTGAGCACAGGCCTGTCACCTCAACAAGGGACAGCCATTCACTTTACCCACAGCCAGGCAGACACTAAAAACAGATGCATCAGATTATGCCTGGGGGGCCCACATGGCAGTAAAATGTATTCAGGGCACATGGCCTGCAAACCAAATGCATCTTCACATCAGTCAAAAAGAGATGCTAGCTGTACAGAATGCCCTGATGCCTTCAAGGATCTACTTCATCCAGGACAACTGATGATAAAAAGGATAATACAGTCATGTGGCACATAAACAAGCAAGGAGGCACACATTCCTACCCCCTCTGCAGACGAGCCATGACTTTGTGGAACACAACATTGACTTATCAAGTACACCTGCAAGCACAATTCCTGCCAGGAAAGACAAATACTCTGGCAGACGAACTAAGCAGAAACCTCATGGACCCTCACGAGTGGAAACTAGATCCACAAATCTTCAGCATGATAACAAGGAAATGGGGATGTGCCCAGACATAGATCTATTTGCCTCCCCTCACAACTGCCAACTACAGAGATTCTGCACAAGGACTTATCACAAACGAGCATGGAAAGTGGACGTCCAATCATTCAGCTGGAAAACCCTTACAGTATATGACTTTCCTCCACTGCCTGTCCTCCCCAAGGTACTCCTAAAGATCAGACAAGAGAAGCCAAAAATGATACCGATTGCCCCAGACTGGCCACGCCAGCACTGGTACCCAATCCTAAAAAGCTTGTCTCAAGGCCCAGCCTGGGCATTACCTCAAATTCCTCATTTGCTGACTCAACAAAACAATCAGATCCTGCACAGCCAACCCAGAACCCTAAATCTGGATGCATGGCGGGTAATGTAACCATTCAGAATACACCTCTCTAAAGCAGTTATGGATGTTATTTTGGAGGCCAGGAGGCCCAGCACCAGAAAATTTTATGCAAAAAAATGGAAGAAATTCTGTGCTTGGAACTAGGCTCATGGAATGGACACATTTGTACCAAATATTCCTCAGATTTTACAATACCTAACTGAGATGCTGGACAAAGGCCTATCCTTCTCATCCATGCCTCTGCCATATCAGCTCATTACAATACGGACCCACCTATTTTTTCACATCCACTGCTAAGGCAGTACCTCAGAGGAGCCAAAAACATAAGACCTCCAAGGAGAGCTCCAATACCTGCATGGGACCTCAATTTTGTCTTAGAAAAGATCACACTGCTTCCTTTTGAGCTAGTCAATACAGCTGAGATAAAATAGGTATCATGGAAAACAGCTCTTCTCCTAGCAATAACTTCAGCAAGAAAAGTCTCAGAGTTACAGGCACTAATGGCTGTGGAATCTTTTATTATTTTCCATCCGAACAAGGTTTCTGTAAGGACAAACCCAACATTTATGCCTAAGTTAGTGTCCACTGTGGCCAACCAAACCATTCATTTGCCTACCTTTTATCCAAACCCACAGTATAAGGGGGAGAGACTTCTGCATTCTTTGGACATGCACAGTCAGCTATGCTTCTACTTGGACAAAACTAAAGCTTTCAGAAAGACTGAGCAGCTCTTGGTGGCATATGCTGCAGGATCACAAGGAAAAGCTATTTCAAAGCAGACTATTTCAAAATGGATAGGCCACTGCATTCATTTCTGCTATTCACTACATGGCAAATCAGTGCCTATGGGCATTAGGCCACATTCAACCAGAGCAGCAGCCACTTCAGCAGCCTTCCTCAGAGGAGTACCAACCAAGGACATTTTGGAGGCTGCAACTTGGACTTCAGTGCACACTTTTACAAAGCACTACCACTTACCAAATCCAGAGCAGGCTTTGCCACTGCAGTTCTGCAGGGCCTCATAGCCACTCCTAATTCCATTTAGGCCCAGCCATCCAATCTCAGTTTTGGGATTCAACCCAAGTGTAATGACTGCAGCAGTGAAACACAATGAACATAGTACAGTTGTGAACCTACAGTAAATGTAGATATTCGAGTGTATTCACTGTTGCAGTCCAGGTTACCCTCCCACCATCCCCCTTTCATTGCTGGGACTTATCTGTACTTCTCTGTTCTATACAACCTATGTGGTGTATTTGCTTGTAGATGAAGGTAATGTTTATGTTTGTGCATGCTTTTTTAGGAGCATAATTTTTAGCCTACCCTTTTGGGGCCACCTGACATCTGGGGCAAGAAAAACTGAAGAAAATGGCGTCGGCTGCATCTTTTATACCCCTGGCGCACTGACGTCAGGGAGGAGGCGACAGCAACCGACGCCGGACCAGGACTTTGGAATTCAGGCCGACTGCGGGTAGCCTGCCAGCAGGATAACCTAAGTGTAATGACTGCAACAGTGAATACACTCAACATCTACATTTATGGTAGGTACACAACTGTACTTTCTCCATTCTGCAGGAACAAAGCCTGTGGTTAGGCTATGATTGAAAAGGGTACTTTAATGGTGATTCTAGTTCTTGTTTTAGCCTGTTTAAAGACCGCCTGGGATGCCGTCTAGTCCGATAGAGGCTGTTTTTTTTGCCTTGGACAAGGCTTTAATGACCTGCTCTTCAGATATATAGGGTGGGTGGGTGGAGTTTGGAGCAAGGTTTGTGATAAGAGGGGAGGGGATAAGGGAATAAAATTTTCGCCAAACCTGTCAGCTAGCAGGTTTGGTATCTCAGTGGACTCAAGAGTTTGTCTGTCACCATTAGTCACTAGTTCTCCAAATGCTTGAGTTGTACTTTTTTAGGCTATGTACACAACTGTAAAAGGCCTTGGTTATCCTTGGCTGTACTTGCTAAGTTTTTCCTCAAGGATGCCCTTAGAGGATTTGACATGTCTTATTTGCATGTTGAGGCTGAGGAGGGTGTGTTTCCATTGTTGGGGACTTGCCTTTGTTTTCTTGAACAACAATTTTTTTTGTTGTAAAGTTTGTTGATGTTAGATGTCCACCATTGCAGCTTATTTTCACTTGGGGCTCTGGCTTAGATTCTTTCTGGTACAGCTGAGTCTATACGCATATGCAAGTGATTGTACAGGCATTCAGTGTAAGCTTCAGTGTAGATGTTCTTCGTGTTTCACTGTTGCAGTCATTACATTTGGGTAATCTGCTGGCAGGTTGCCCTCAGTCGGCCTGAATAACAAAGTCTTGGGTCCTGTATCGGTTGCTGTCACTTCTTACATGACGTCAGGTCGTCAGGGGTATAAAACATGCAGCCAACACCATTTTATTCAGTCTTTCTTGCCGTGTGGTGCCCGAAGCAGAAGCAGTTCGCAAGTGCAAGTCGGCCGACTCCTGAAATTTTCATATTCGAGTTTCAGATCCGAAGTCTTCAAACTAAAGCTAAGTACCCCGTTGGGGAAACTTTTTCTTGCTCCTTACCGATATCAGTAAAAGATAATAATTACATTACTTGTGGGAAGCAAATACCTCATAAGGATTTTCATTTGTACTGTATTCCTTGCCTAGGCCCAGATCACAACGTACCTTGCTGTCGATTTTGTGCTAGATTTAACCAACGCACTATTAAGCGTCTGTATATTTTTGCTTCTAAATATTTTGGTACAAGATTTAATTGTCCTGAAATGTCATCGGTTAGCAATCCGACTACCAGAGTTCACAAAAAACGCAAAGAAAAAGACAGACCCAGACCGTCTAGGTGCAAAACCGACGGCAAAGCTTCTTCTAAGCCAGTTGCTGGCACTTTCGCAGCCCTTGATATCCGGTACTTTTGAGTCGCAAGCCTCTACCGAGACCCATTCGGCGTTCAGTATGCCTCGAGATTCTCAGAGTATTGAACCCGCGGATGTCTCTCCCTTGGATGGGTCCGGAGCCACTGAGCAGGCACCGGCTTCTGAGGGTGTTTTCAGGCCTCAACATTTTTATATTAAACCGATGCCAGCAACAAAAACAAGGTCAAAAACATCATCTATGTCTAAAAATGACGCATGAGCCACGTGCTCAGGCCCCTATGCCTAAAAAACAGATGATCAAAATGTCTGAGGATTTAATTACCTTGATCATTGGTTCCCAGCACCCCCCCCCCCTGCTAAGGGGCCTAGGTAAGGCACAGATCAGGTTTCTATTTCTTCTGACTCCTCTTTTGATCAGGAATTTTCTATTCCACCCTATGAGGATTCTGATGCAGAGGAATCCATCCCATCTGCATCTCCTCCGGAGGATCTCTCTTTTGGAGAGACTTTGCATACTTTAAGGCAACATTTTCACTGGGAGAGTCAAGACTTCTCTGAATCAGAAAAGAGGCTTAGGGATTTCCTTCTTCCTCAGCATAGGCCTTTGGCAATATCTCCTGTATTAGACATTGTTGATGTGTTTTCAGAATCAAGCATGGCTCCTGACCTCCGGCTCCTAGTAAGCCAGACAGATATTACAGGGTTCCTGACTCCCATAAATTTCTATTCAAAAATCCTGCTACTGATCTTGAGACTATTTCTCAGGGTCCCAAGGGTGTAAGGGCCTCAACAGCCAAAACTCCTACCCCCTCTGATAGAGATTCCAGGGCGCTGGATAGATGGGGAAAGAAGGTTTATACGTCTGCAACCTTGGCAATCAGGGCCTTAAACTGCCAGTTTCATTTGCTTAAATATCAACAGCATGTCATGGGCTTTCTGAAACAGAAAATGATGTTGATTTCTGAATGTGTGGAAAATAGAGTTACAGGAATTATTGCATTCAGCAGAACAGGTTGGAAAGCATACTTTGCAATGTGGTTTTGATTCCTTGGAGGACCCCTGTAGGGCCGCCGTTACCGGATCTGTGATTAGAAGGCATGACTGGCTCAAAGAGCAAAATCTGCCTGATCATGTTAAAGCTAAATTGTTGGATGCCCCTTTGCAGCATGATACTCTGGTAATAAGGCAGAAGAGGTTTTAAAGAAAATGGAAGACAAAGCTAAATCATTGCAAACTGTAAAAGATTTCTTGCAAGTGCAACCACCCAGATTCAGTAGACACTGGCCTACAAAAAATTGGTCCTTTCCTGTGTCCAACAGAGCCACTCAAGGCAAATCCAGGTGCTCAAAAGGCTCCAGATACCAATCACAGAGTTCTTACAGGTCAAAGCAATGGGGTGCCTCCACCTCCAAATCTGGGGGAAACAAAGCACAACCCTACAGTAAGCAGTCTCAATGACTTTCCTCTACCAACACCAAGCACTTGTCTTTTGGCAGCCCCCTTTGGGGGGAAAGCTAGCACTTCATGCTCAAAATTGGCAGTTAATTACCCAGGACAAGTGGGTATTAAATCTGTACCCCTGGGATACTATGTTTCATTTCCATACTTTGCCAATTCCAAATGGATGGCCAGATCTGCCACAAAACCAGTGGGCAGAGGCCCAGAAACAAGTCGCATCCCTCATGGATATGGGGGCTATTCAACCTGTACCAGAAAAGGAGAAAGGACAAGGTTTTTATTCAAGACTTTTCCTGGTACCCAGAAAAGACCATTCATGGCATCCAATACTGGACTTATTGATTTTGAACACGTTCCTGGACATTTCAAAATGCTGACTTTACAACTACTGCCTATGCTAGGCAGGAATGCTTGGTTAGTAACTCTAGACTTAAAAGAAGCATACCTGCATATCGCAATAAGGGAATCTTGCAGAAGATACCTCCACTTCAAAGCAGGTTTTTTGCATTACCAATTCTCTGCACTGCCCTTTGGCTTATCTACTGCGCCCAGGGTCTTTACAAAGTGCCTGGCACCAGTAATCTCATTCTGCAGACGAAGCATTCAAATTTACCCTTATCTGGATGACTGTCTCATTCAAGCAGAGGACAAGGACACTCTTCAACATCTGGCGTTTGTAAAAAAGCTTGTAGCATGCCTAAGGTACACCATAAACGAAAAGAAATCACAACTGGTACCTTCTCAAATAATTACATTCCTGGGTGCAAGCTTGAATACACCTGCCTCACTCCAGACAAAGGGACAACATACTTCAAACAAATTGCAACAAAAACCCAGTTATCTACAAGACAAATTCTGCAGGCTTTCGAGTTCATGGCATCCTCCATTCTACTAATTCCATATGCGAGACTGCATATGAGGAAACTTCAATGGTGCCTAAAAAGTTTATGGAGTCTATATTGTCATAGTCTGGAAACAATGATTCCTCTTATTCCCTGCCTACAGCATGAGTTTCTTTGGTGGGCAGAGACATGTCACCAAAACAAGGGACTGTCATTCACTCTACCCCCTGCCACCCAAACCCTAACTACATACACATCAGACTATGCTTGGGGGGCCCACCTGGCGGGAGATGCATTCAGGGCAAATGGATCCCAAACCAATTGCATCTGCATATCAACCAGAAAGATATGCTAGCCATTCAGAATGCTCTGACAGCCTTCAAGGACTTACTTCATCCAGGACAACTACTGATAAAGACGGACAACACGGTACATAAACAAGCAGGGGGGTATGCATTCCTACCCCTTTTGCAGACTAGCCATGGCCTTGTGGAACACAGCCTTGACTTACCAAATACATCTTCAAGTTCAATTCCTGCCAGGAAAACAAAATACTCTGGCAGACGACCTAAGCAGAAATCTTATGGACCCGCATGAATGGAAACTGGATCCACAAATCTTCAGCATGTTAACACAGAAATGGGGGAGCCCAGACATAGATCTGTTTGCCTCTCCCCAAAATTATCAGTTGGACAAATTCTGCACAAGAACTCATCACAAAAAAGCATGGAAAGTGGATGCCCTATCCTTCAGCTGGAAAAACCTATCAGTCTGTGCCTTTCCCCCTCTGCATCTACTCTCCAAGGTCTTACTGAAAGTCAGACAGGAAAAACCAAAAATGATCCTAGTTGCTCCAATTCTGCACAAGAACTCCTCTCAAAAAAGCATGGAAAGTGGATGCCCTATCCTTCAGCTGGAAAAACCTATCAGTCTATGCCTTTCCCCCTCTGCATCTACTCTCCAAGGTCTTACTAAAAGTCAGACAGGAAAAACCAAAAATGATCCTAGTTGCTCCGGACTGGCCTTGCCAGCACTGGTACCCACTTCTAAGGAATATGTCTCAACTTCCTCCATAGTACTTGCCTCAAATACCTCTACTGTCTCAGCAGAACATTCAAATTCTGCACACTCTGCTCCAAACTCTGAATCTTGCAGCATGGCTGATCAATTAATTATTCAAACAACACCTCTCAGCAAATCTGTGATGGATGTCATTTTGGAAGCCAGAAGGCCTAGTACTAGAAAATCTTATGCTAATAATTGGAAGAGATTCTGTGCTTGGAACCAAGCACAAGGAACAGACACAGCAAAGACCAATATTCCTCAGATTTTACAAAATTTGACTGAGATGCTTGACCAGGGCCTATCTTTTTCTTCAATAAAAATCCATGCCTCTGCCATCTCGGCTCATTACAACACATAGCCTCCCCTCTTTTCTCATCTTCTGTTTAAACAGTATCTTAGAGGGGCCAAAAATTTAAGGCCTCCCAGAAGATCACCAACTCCTGCATGGGACCTAAATTATGTGCTGGAAAAACTCACCCTGCCACCTTTTGAACCAGCAGCTACTGCGGATATATCTTGGAAAACCGCTTTTCTCGTGGCAGTCACTTCAGCAAGAAGGGTTTCAGAACTACAGGCATGGCAGTGGAGCCTTTTATTATATTGTACCCGGAGAGGGTGTCCCTCACGACCAATCCTTCTTTTATGCCTAAGGTGATATCAAGTGTGGCTCTTAACCAGACCATTCACCTGCCAACATTTTACCCAAATCTGCAGAACAAGGGGGAGCGGAGTCTGCATTCATTAGAGGTACACAGACAACTAAGATTCTACTTAACCAGGACCAAATCTCTCAGTCTGAGCAACTACTGGTAGCATTTGCTGCGGGGTCAGAGGGGAAGGCTGTATCAAAGCAAACTATTTCTAAGTGGATAAGCCACTGCATTCGTTTCTGCTACTTGCACCATGGTAAACCTGTGACCAAGGGGATCAGATGACATTCCCCCAGGGCTGCCTCTACTTCAGCAGCTTTTCTCAGAGGGGTTCCAACCAAAGACATTCTAGAAGCCGCTACTTGGAGCTCTGTTCATACCTTCACAAAGCATTATCATTTGCTTTTTTTCCTCCAAATCCAGTGCAGGCTTTGCCACTGCAGTTCTGCAGGGCCTTATAGCCGATCCTAATGCTGTTTAGTTCCATTCTCCCATCCGTAGCTTTGGGATTCTACCCAAATGTAATGACTGCAAAAGTGAAACACGAAGAACATAGTACAGTTGTGTACACTTACCATAAATGTAGATGTTCGAGTGTATTCACTGTTGCAGTCTGGGTTACCCACCTGCCATCCCCCTTTCTATTCCTTTTCTTTCCTTCACTTTACACAGCCTTTGTGGTGTATTTGCTTTTAGATGAAGGTAAAGTTTGTTTCTAAAAGTGCATTTATATATATTTACTATATATACATATATATATACATATATATATATATATATATATATATATATATATATATATATATATATATATATATATATATATATATATATATATATATATATATATATATATATATATATATATATATATATATATATATATGTATATATATATATATATATATATATATATATATATATATATATATATGTATATATATATATATATATATATATATATATATATATATATATATATGTATATATATATATATATATATATGTATATATATGTATATATATATATATATATATATATATATATATCTATATATATATATATGTATATATATATATATATATATATATATATATATATATATATATATATGTATATATATATATATATATATATATATATATATATATATATATATATATATATATATATAATTTTGCTCCCCATTTGGGGGGCACCTGACATCTGGGGCAAGAAAAACTGAATAGAATGGTGTCTGCTGCATGTTTTATACCCCTGACGTCATGGAAGAGGGAGACCGCAACCGATGCAGGACCCAAAACTTTGTTATTCAGGCCGACTGAGGGCAACCTGCCAGCAGATTACCCAAATGTAATGACTGCAACAGTGAATACACTCGAACATCTACATTTATGGTAAGTGTACACAACTGTACTTTGCCACTTCCAGCTGAGAGTGGGGCTTGAAATGCATTTGTACCTTCCCCTAGGAGGGTATAATTTGCCCTGGTGAAGTTCTTTAATCTGACTTCGCCATTTGTGAGTTCTGGAGTTAGTGCCAGCTTGAAGTTGACTGATATGTGGTCAGAGTTAACTAAAGAGGGTCCAACAATTGTGGTGCATCTGTTTGATATTGTTAACGGGTACTCGATCTAGTATGTTTGTTCCTCATGTCAAGTATGAGCAACTTGTTCCATGGCATTTCAGTTAACAAAGTTAAGGAAGTTTTGCACTAGTCCGTCAGGGCTAGAGTAGGTTGCCCAGTTGATGGTGGGATAATTGAAATTCCCCCCATAACCAGAGTGTTTGGGAATATTTGGATTGACTCCATTTTGGTTTAGTAGGCTTCATGCACATCATGTCCCATGGAGGAGGATCTGTAACTGGCTATGACCTGAATGGGGGTCTTGCCCACAGTAACCTGAACTTGGAGTTGTCCAGTCTAAGTAGATGGGAGGTGAATTTATCTCTAATATAGATAGAAACACCATCTCCTTTGGTTCTCTCACATTCGTTTTGCAGTCTGAAGGTGTGGAAAGCATTGTAGCCTTGCAAGGCTGGGGTACTTTCTGAGGCCTTGAACCAGGTTTCTGTGACCGCATAGACATTTACATCTTCCAGTGATAGAAGTGCTTCCAGGGTGTGCAGTTTTTTATTTAAGCTCCTAGCATTTAGCAGCATGACCCTTATTTTGTTATGATTGGCAAATTTCACATCGGGAAGTTTGTTTGAGACCTTGACTAAAAGAAGGCACTGTAGGGGAGGCAAGAGCCTTTGCCAGTGGACAAAAGCCTAGTAGTGCCAGGTGCAAACAGTCTCTGGCAAAGCAGGGAGGTTTGTCAATCATGATTTACCAGGCTGACAGAAACTGGATCCCCTTTGACACCAAAAGCTAAGCCAATTATTGAAGTCACTCATTTTGTTTGTAATGTGGCTTCATTCTAGGTGAGGGTAGTATGTCGCTCAAGGCTAGGGATATACCTGCCCTGGGACACAATCAGAGTTCAATCACGTCTCTTCATGTAGTCCAGTGAGGTATGTCTCAGGTTGTTCACTCCAAAATGAACTATGAGAGATCTGAGTGCATGTGTGATCTGACGAATCCAGGCACCAGAACGTGACTTTCTCCTTGTCCAACCTGGTGAGTGGGGCATCGTGTGTCTCACTCTGGAGTCTCCAGTGACAAAAAATAGTGTTTTTTTGTGTAAAAATGTGTTTTTTTTAGTGTTATGCCTTATGTGCTTAGTAGGTGAGACACTGACGTTACTGTGTGTCAATGGTGCTGTGGGAACTGTTAGTTGTGGCAGTCTTGTGTTTTGGAGGTCTGTGGTCCTTTGATAAGTTTTTTGAGGGAACCTCCGTGTGTGTTTGTGTACTGTGTATATAATTAGTGGTACTATGTAAATGAGTAGTGGTGGGTGTGTTGACAAACTCTTCTTCAGTGTTACTGTTTCGAGTGTGAGAGAGTAGGGGTTCAAAATTCTTGGTGTAGCTGCATTTCTCGCACTCTGTACTAGAGTGAGTTATTATTAGAGGGTTGTCAGTAGAGATGAGGCAATTGCTACACTGCCCGAGGAGACCCAGGAGAAACATGGGTAGTCCAACTTACCATAATGCTAGGTTGAAGAACTGTTATTACAAAGGTAGGGCTTTTCAGGACTGAGGAGGTGCTCATTGGATGGATATTTCTGCTGCATTTTTTGTTTTTGCTGGTGGTTTAATAGGTCACAGCTGATAGCAGTATTTCTGTGACTGGAAAAGTACCAAGGATGAAGACTACATTAATGTACTACAGCTGTATCCAAGGGGAAATTTTTCAAATTTATCTGTTTGGCTATGTCACAGAATTGCGCAGCAGTGAAGGGTGCTGTGAGATGCGCAAACAAGCAGAAACCTGCTGAAATGCAGGGCTTAAATACTAGAAGATAAAAACTTGAAATAATTTTAAAAAGGTTCAAAAGGACCAATGAGGATGCTTACTCCAAGCTCTAGACCAACCACCCTTCACCAGACAGGTTCCAATCAGCATACTTCTCTCACTAGAGTGGAGAAGGGCCCTTTCAAATCAAAGACAGTCTGGAAAATGTGCTCAGAACAAACAGCCACTACAAACAGACCCAGATGCAGCAAACCTGTATCCTGGACTATGCTACAGCTACTATCTACCCTAGTTTTGGCAGGAAACACTAGATAATGTTTAACATAGCAGAAAATGGCAGTGAGACACTAAAAACAATTTTAAATGGCAGAAAGTCAACAAGGAGAAGCTAAAGAATGTTTTGAATGGCAAACAAATCAATTATTTTAACACTGCTTAGTGAGAAAACCAGAACAAGCAGAACAGATTGCTTTGCAACACTTAAAGGTATCGGCAAATACTTGCATAGTGAAAATAGCAAAAAGAGCTTTGCAAACAGTAAAAACAGTAATAAATATGATTTAACAAGCACAGTAAGACAGACATTTGCAGTACAACATTGCAGTTTAGTACACAGTATTTAAATAGTGTTAAAGTAGGTGTCTGACAATAAAAAGTGCAATAAATAGTATAATTAAGCAAAAAAAAAAAATAATAAAGACAACTTGTGGTTTTTTGCGAAGCTCAGAAGCCTCTAGTTATCTGGCATCTCGGTTGAGAATTGTGGATGGTAGCCCACCACAGTTCAGCTTGGTACAAATAAGCAGAAACCTGCTCAACATGGTTTAAATACTAGAATCTAAAAACCTGAAGTGTTCAAAAGGATCAATGAGCATGCTTACTCCAAGCCCTAGACCAACCATCCTTCACCAGACAGGTTCCCGTCCGTTTACTTCTCTCACTAGAGTGCAGAAGGGTCATTTCCATTCAAAGATGGCCTGGAAAATGTGCTCAGAACAAACAGCCACTACAAACAGACCCAGACGCAGCAAACCTGTATCTGAACTATGTTTTACTTGCATCTCTTGAATTGCTTTATTCAGTCTCTAAACTGAATGATCTCAGTTGTGGATTGATCTGAGGGTGGGCTTCTGCAATATTAAGGTTAGGTGAATTGACTGCAGACTATTAAACATTGACACAGTTGTCAGTAAACTTGAAGGTGTAGGGCCTTGTGGCTGAGCTGTTGCAGTATTGAGGTCAGATGTGATTGAAGGAAGGTAGTGACAGAGTGTAAGAGGAGACGGCACATTTATATAGGGGAATGAAGAAAGCAAGTTGGGCATTTGAAGTTGACAAAGGTGAAAATACTAAATTTAATGTTTCATATTAGTGTTGAGTAAGGAGAACAGTAATGGAGAAGGGAGATTGCCTGTCCTTGGAGGGCTGTACAGGACTCAGAAGATTATGTAGATGGATGTGATGGTAATGGAGGGAGTTGTAAGACCACTGATGTCTCAATATGAGGCACAGGGACCAGATGGGATCCTGCTGTCATGTTTATAAGTTCTTTTGGCATTTTATCTAAATGTCTACCAGAGGTATTCAGCAAGAATATTATGGAGGTGAATGGTACTTTGGGACAGGTCCTGTTCAGCAGTGGACTGCTCTGTGATTTCCAGCATGGTTTCATAGTAGTGCAGCTGATCATTGTAATGTGATTAATTTCTGTCCGTGTTGTCAGGGAGTTGGACATTGGTAACCTTGTGGTATGATCTGTCCAGACTTCGAGAGCTCTTGATTCTTTCCCGCAACATTCTTCTTTCAAAGATGAAAAGGATACATAACTAAGCTGTGCGACAGATTGGAGAAGTAATTAGGTGAAAGGGAACAAAATGTAGTAGCTGGGGTGGAGAGCCGTTGGAGAAAGAAAGTAACATGCTGCATAGGGATCTGCTCTGTGTGTGCGTGTCTGTGATATCATTCAGGGCATGTAGAACTACGTGACACCAAAGTGTGGGCTATTAACAGACAGGGATGGGTTTCATACTAAAGGAGGGACCAAAAGTGCTGGAGGCATGTTTTAGGTGTTAAATTCACTTCCATCCTTCATCTTGAGAATGGTAGTATGGGGGTGGGTTTGTTTATACATTTGAAGCAGAAGACGTTCTTAGCAGGAGAAGGGTTTGGGAGGGATCACTGATGTCTGAAGCATCTGGCATGAAGTGAGAGGGCAGGAGCAAAAGACAGCCAGACTGGAGGTGAGTGGTGGTTGTCCACACAGTTATCTTTTGAAAGAGGCTGGGATTCTGATGGGACTACTTGTAGAGGGAGGAGTAGCTGCAACAATACAGCAGATTGTGTATTCTTGGTCTTCTCCTGCAAACTTATTTTGTTTTTATTAAATTTTGAAGTACATACATAGTGCTGTAGATATTATCCTGCTGTTGGGTGGTTGGAAGTTACACATATAATTACAGGTCAAGATCTTTTGCTGAGAAAATTGCATTTAAGCTGTTGTACCTGTAATGAAACTCTTTGAGGGACATGTCCCTAAGTAAATGCTTGCTTCTGGATTTTTGTCGTACAGTACTTCTGCTACCCTTGCATTTCCAGAACCATTTCCTGTGTTGCCATATTTGAATTTGGAGTTCATGTAGAGCTTGTGTGATTTAACAGTATTTTTATGGGTGATTGTGTCTTAGAGAAAACTTGCTGAAGTGTCTGAAGAGGAGTGGCTCAGCATTCCTGAGGTTGGAGATGCCAGAAACAAACGCCAGAGAAACCCTCGCTATGAGAAGCTGACGCCTGTGCCAGACAGCTTCTTTGCCCGGCATTTAAAAACTGGAGAGAGCCACACATCTGTTGATCCTTTGCAAACAGTGAGTATTGTCTGCCAGGTTTGCATTCTGCATGTGTTGCTAGTTAGTGAGAGGTTTGCAGTTGAGTACTTTGCTACAGTTTCTTTATTCTTGACTACGAGTTACTAGTGAGGTGGTTTTGTTTATGATGTCAAATGTATTCCTAACAAAACATTTTAATGGCACATTTAAAGAAGTGCATAGCATATTTTTGTGAGTGAAAGATGACACTGTAAGTTGTGATACCACTCTCACAAAATATGACCCGGCAGCAACCTACAGACAGGAGGAACTGGTGATGATTTGTTCGGTGGGTAAATTGACATTTCCACAATTTCACTGAAAATTACTTCTTGCAAAGGATCACTATAAATGGGAGTTCTGTTTTCTCTCTCACTCTTTGTTCATTGACCC
>NC_056746.1:841306129-841501129 GCF_019279795.1 Protopterus annectens
TATGTTGTATTAGTTTTGAGGTTAACAGAAGTGAGAGTATGTTCATGTAGGAGTTGAGATCCTAGGAACAGGTCTGCGGTTTGATTAACTGGGAGCCATTTTGCCTTTTTTAGTGTTATGCAGAGATGGTCATTTCTGGGGGGGGGGGGGGTTATAAATCAACATATTTTTGTTTTGTAGTTGAATAGTTATGGAGTTTTTAGCAGAGACTGCTGATGTAAGAGAGAGGCTGAATTTGAGTTGAGGTGGTATAATTCTTTTCCATACTGCAGCTGTGGTAGAGTGTGAGAGAAAAGGAGGATGCAATTTGTGCTCAGAAAAATAGGATATTATTTTTCTAAGTGTGTTATCAAGTTGCAGGTGTAAGTTAAGTGAAGGATCTAAACCAGAGGCCAGGATACTTGAAAGAGGAGACTTGCACTGAGGAATGGTTGTTGTATTCGTTGACTGTTAAGGTTTTCTTGGATCTACTGAGTTTTTGTTTAGCATGGGAACGCATATATTTAGTTTTGGATGCATTTAGAATGAGGTTTTTAGTAGTAATGTACTCACTGAGGCAGTTGAAGTCAGATTGTATGTCTTGCTTTAAGGTAGTTAGGGAGTGATAACAGCAGTAGAGGACCATGTTGTCTGCGAATATGAGAAGGGGAAAGTAAGGAAGATCAAGTGGAAGTTTGTTGTGTATAGAGAACAAAAGAATAGATCCTTGAGGTACACCTTTAAATATTGGACAGGAGAGAGATACAGAAATTCTAGTTTGAGCAACGGTGGTTATTCAGATAGCTTTGGGACCAAGGGATGTTATTAGGGCTAATCCCTAGTTCTGAAAGGTGGATTATAAGAAAGACGTGACTGACTACATAGTGGTTTTGGTGAGGTCTGTGAAAACTGCACCAGAAAAACAAACCTTTGTCTATTAACATGAGAATTTAATTGGTCAGTCTTGTGCCATAGGAAGGACCTGCACCATAAACAAGGAGATATACCATTGTCCTTCAGCACCTCACCCTCCATCCACTGTAAACCTGGGGACTAGGGTAAGTTCACATTCCTCCTTCCTTTTGCCCTATACTTTTTGGATATCTTTCCTCCCTCCCCTCTTTTTGCTCAACTGACATAGGAGGGTGGGGTTCTCTCTAGGGCATTGCCAGAACCCTGGGTTATTGCTGTAGGCACACTGTAACTTGGGGGGGGGGGGTACTCAGCTCTGCAAGTCTGGCCATTCAATGGATCCCCTGCCCTTCAGCAGAGTTTATGTAAATAATATGACTGCAACAGTGAACTGGTAAGTTCACTACACAGCTGTGGTTTCCTCCTCTCAGTGCTCAGGGAGGGAAATCCAGAGGTCCTTGTTTCAAAGATGAGCCAGGATAATGCAGATGAGATCACTGTTGCGATAGTCTTAACTACTGGGACATAGCTATAGGTTTTCCCATTCGTATGGCCCATCTTCCAGACCTTGGAACCTTTTCTTCATATGTACAGTGGATGGCTTCACCCTAGAATGTTGACATGCTCCCAGTATCTGCCTGTGTCATCTTAGGACTTTCTTGCTGAAATTTGCTGCATAAACCTTGTAATTATAGCATTGTAAAATTTCCCAGCATGGCTTAGCCTGCCTATGGAACTGTGTAAGGACCCAATTGGGGAAACCATTTGATTACTTTGTACTTGGTCTAAGTTACTTAGCTAATGCATTTTGTTAGCTTTGATGGGGGGGGGGCATCAACTTTGTCTGGGATGCAAAAGCAGCAGGTATGTCTTTTGGTCAGCAGATTCCTCATAAGGATTACCACAGCCTCTATGTTGTTGTCTGGTCCATATCATGAGATCCAAGAGTGTTATGTCTGTCGAGGATTTACACCTGAAATCCAAAGTAGGTTTGCTCCCTGGAGTACTGCTTCAGTCAGAAGAGATTTGAGGCCTTTGCCTGGTCTTCCATGAAGTGCTCTTGAGTCATCCTAATTCAACATTCCTCTGAAAAATAAGTGCAAAGAGAAGGCAGATAGTGATGCTAGAGATGTGAACCAGGAATCCGACTTCCCTACTCTGTGCTTCAGTGCCATTACCTGTGAGGTGCTTTTTCAGCCCTTGAACTGGACCCCTTCTCTTCCACAGATCTGACATTACCTCTTTGGAGGCCACCTTCCCTGCGGACAGTGGCACATTCAAATGGGCTGAAGTTCGAGAGAGGTTTCCTCATATATCCAGGTGCCCATAGCAGAATCCCATTTTATTTCTGAAGGCGATATCAGAACCCCAACTGTTGTAGTTAAGCAAGATATTTTGGGTTGTGGTATGGAAGTCTGGTTTTCCTAGTGAGAGACTGCAACTTCAAAGTGAATGCCCCTATCAAGAAGACCTAGTAAGTGAATCACACCTCCCAACTCCTTACCAACATCTGGATGTCAAACATCAGAGGGCCTTCCTCCTCTGTCCCTCTTAATCCTTAGATATTTTTCAGAACAGGGATTTAACCTCGTTCAGGGCAACCTGAAAGCTATTCAGAGCATGCAACCCTGGTACTGAGCTTTCAGTGTTTGGACTCCATTGTAGCTAAATGCAAGTGGAACCACTTCCTTGCTAGGGGAGAGAATTCCCAAGAAAGTAATTTGAATGGTCTGGATGATCACTCACAGTTGTTTCCCCCCTTAGCTATACTATACAGACTGTGAGAACACCATCGTCTGCGAGTCCACCACAAGGGAGATTTCATTAGGAGAAACACTTTCTATAATGAAAGCATCAGATGCCCAGAAAAGATGCTTTGATTTGCTGGACCTTGATATTCTCTAACCTGTGTCTGTTCCTATTTATCTGTAAGGTCATTAAGGATGCCTTTTTGGCTGCCTCCCAGAAAACCTGATAGATTTTACAGGGTACAAGATTCCTACAAATACCTGTATAAGAATCATGTGGTGGATCCAGCAGTGGTATGCATGTATTCAGAAAAATGGTTTGAACTGGTTGCTGTCCTTCTCAGTACACTCTCAAATGAAAGTATAGGGCTGTGGATGGATTTGGGAAGAAGATTTTTACAGATGCCACCTTGGTCTTCAGGGCTGTTATTTGCCAAAAAAATACATAACTAAGTTTGTGACGGTACTTTGTAGACTCACTAGGAGAGAAAACTGGGGAGGTGACATACAAACCTGAGGGCAGAATTTGGGAAGCTACTCACTCAAGTGACAAAACCCTCTATGAAGTGTGGATTGTAGATGGAGCATCTAGGGCAGATGCCACAAGATCCCTGACTTGATACTTCAACCCCCTGCCACAAGATGTCAAAGCATAGTTCTTTAGTGCCCCTTTAGACAAGGAAGCCGCTCTTTTTACCAACTACAGAAGTTTTTTTCAGGAAAATGGACAAAAGCTTAAAATTATTCAAGGTATAAAGCAACTTTTCACCCCTTTGCTTCAGTATTACAAAAATGCCCATGTAGGCCAGGACCTTCAGCCACAGGCAAAGAAGAGTAAACCAGCAAAAGCAAAAAGGGCCAATATTAAAAAGAAATGGCATGGAGAAAGTAAGTGATTGCCTGTGTTCTCAGTGGCCTTCCCCCAACATGAAGCAGCTATGACTGCATTGAGTCTCTTCCATCCCCCACTCCAGCACCAACCACTACCTCAACCCAAGCTGGACATTTGTCTTAATGCTTTCCAGTCTCAAACTGTATCACAAGAGATAATTGGGTACTCCATATCATTGTAGAAGGATACAAAATACAATGAGAGAGACTGTCACGTGTCAGGCATTCCTTCCATTCCTAAAGGCCAACTATACCTCCCTGTTATTCAAGACAGTCTTGCAGAAGGTGTAATAGAGCTTGTTCCTTTCCCCCTAAAAAGGAAGAAAGTAGTGTACTCCAGAGTCTTCCTCCTTCCCAGAGTAGAGGAGACCTGGGGTCCCATTCTGGATTTCTGAAGTCTAAACTCCTACCTAACAGACCCAGACGTCCAGATGCTAATCCTTCAGACTGTGTTGCTCCTATCATTTCCCCAGACCCTGATAGACTCCCTGGATTTAAAGAATGTCTACCTTTGCATTCAAGTCCATAGGGACCGTAGGTGATTTGATTCATAGAAGGGGTGATTACATTATCAGTTAACCACATTGCCCGGATTCTTGGCTGTTATTGATTGCTTTCTGCAGAGTCATTGGCCTCCACATCCTCCTTTACATGGATGCCTGCCTAATCCAGTTGAAGTCTAAGGAAGATTAGAACAGGGCTCTTTCATGGATCATGACACTTCTCCAGAGCCAGGTTCAGTATCAGCCTTTATAGTCTTGCGTCTCTCCCTTCAGCATATAATTTTCATGAGCTTAGTGTTGGATACCACCAACCTGCAAGGCGCATTTCTTCGACCAGGCAAAATAGGGCACCAGCAAAAGTATGTCTGCTGTTAGCAGTGCAGAAGCAGGCCACAGCCAGTGTCTCACAGCTCTGGATTATTTGGCTTTAGTAACTATACTGATAGTTCTTCATGCCAGATCTCATATAGGGAAGCTGCACTGGTACCTTAGTAAAATCTGGGGCCAACACTCCCAGCCTCTGTAACAGCAGATTGTTTTTTGTAACTTGCATTTACAGAGAACTGAAACATCAATCCTAACAACCTTAACCTGTATCTTTGTCATGTGGACCACCCAACCCAACCCCCCTTGCAACAGATGCATCAGACCTGACCTAGGAGCATTCATGCTAGAACTTAAGGTACTAAGGGTATGGAGTGCTACGAAAAAAAAAAAAAAAAAGTATGAAGGAAATGTTAGCATTGATTCAGGCTGTTAAAACATAGTCCGATGTGGACAGAGGTTTTAAATTAAATAATACATAACTGTGGTACATCAGAAATTATGGTGGGGCCACATATTACACCATTTGCAGACTAGGGCTGATGGGCAAGACTTGGCCTTTTAGCATGCAGTGTAACTCAGAGCACTGTGCATACTATATCAAAAAGAACTGTGCCAGACCAGTGGCAGACCATCGCGCATGGATTTTACAAAAGAAAGGCCTTCCTGCAGATAGTGCACTGGTGGATGTCCAGCAGACATGTTTGCTTTTCCAGACAGCAGACAACTGAAAAAGTTTTACTCAAGATCTCCATATAGAGGTGTTTGAGCAACAGATGCCTCCTCCATCAAGTGGACAGGTCTGATTTTATATTACTTCCCTCCAATCTCATTACTTCCCAGTGTGATTCAAAAAGAAGACGAGGACAGGTCAAAAATCCTACTGATAGCACTGTTTTTTTTCCCCAGGCAGCACTTCTACTTCATTTTCATGAAGTTGTCCAAGGAGGAGGGACATCATGTGCTTCCAGTAAGATTGTATATACTGACGAAACAAAGCTCACAATTTGGAAAATCTAATCTTTCTGCCTTTCAGCCACTAGTGTACCGAGAATATGCTGATTATTAAGGAGGTGAGAAACCCTATCCATTGGATATCCTATATATCTAAACTAAAATTATTTTCCAACAGGTGCTGGGCAAGAAGGCAAGTCCTATATACTTCCATTCAGGTTCACCTTTCCACAAACCCAATTATATCTAGCAGCCACAACACATATAAAGTTAGCTGACTGGGAAGTCAGCCCTGCTTGTTGCTATCACCTCAACCAAGAGAGGTTCTAACGTTCAGCCCTAACAAGGAACCTTTTCTCATCTTTCATAGGGATTGTGCAAGCTTGAGAATCAGTCCTCCATTGATGCATTCTGGAAGTTGTGACAAGAGTTCTCCTTAAATTAGGCAACCCAGTTACCTATGTTCTTTCTTATCCCACAAAACAATGGAGAAATAATTCTGTATTTCTTATATATGTGCTTACAACCAAGACATTTAATCAGGACCAAGGGCATCAGAAAGTCCAGTAATTTATCTTGTCTGCTTTATAACAAAAAAAGAATAAAGGAGACCCAGTATGTAATCAGATCATATCTAAGTGACTAGCACATTTTATGCAGTTTTGCTACTCTTCTCAAGGTAAATACCTGCTTGATAGGCATAGTCAAGACTAACAGTACCAGGGACATAACCATAACTATTGCCTTCCTTAGGAATAATATCTAAGCCATACTGGCAGATGTTCTTCGTGTTTCACTGTTGCAGTCATTACATTTGGGTAATCCTGCTGGCAGGTTGCCCTCAGTCGGCCTGAATTCCACAGTCTTGGGTCCTGTGTTGGCTGCTGTCACCCCTTCCCTGATGTCAGGTTGTCAGGGGTATCAAAGAAGCAGCGGACGCCATTTTCTTCAGTCTTTCTTGCCACGCAGTGCCCAAAGCAGAAGCAGTTAGCAAGTGCCGGTCGGCCGACTCCTGACGTTTTCGTGTTCGAGTTTCAGACCCGAAGCCTTCAATAAAGCTAAGTACCCCATTGGGGAAACATTTTTCTTGCTCCAGGCCGATGTCAGAAAAAGTTAATTGTATTTCTTATGGAAAGCAAATACCTCATAAGGACTTTCATTCTTACTGTATTCCTTGCCTAGGCCCTGATCACAACGTTACTGGTTGGTGTTGTGCTAGATTTAACCAACGCACTATTAAGCGTCGGTATGATTTTGCTTTCAACTATTTTGGACACCGGTTTAATTATCCAGAAATGTCGGATAGCCATCTGACTACCGGAGTTCACAAAAAACACAAAGAAATGGAGAGAGATAAACAACTGAGGTCCAAAACCAACTAAGCTTCTCCTAAGCCGGTCGCAGGTTCTCAGTGAGGCGCTTTCGCAGCCCCTGACGCCCACTACTTTAGAGTCGCAGGCCGCTACCGACTCCAATGTGGAGTCGGCTGTGCCGCTGGAAACTCAAGGTATTGAAGCCTCGGACACTATTCCCTCAGATGGGTCCGGAGCCGCTGAGCAGGCACCAGCTTCTGAGGGTGTATTCAGACCCTAAACATCTTTACATTAAACCAACTTCAGCTTCAAAGGCAAAGACTAAAGCACCTTCTAAAGCAAAGAAACAAACTCAAGAGCCACGTGGACAGGCCTCTATGTGCAAAAAACAGATGTTCAAAATGGCCGAAGACTTGATTACCTTGATCAGGGGTTCCCATCCCCCTCCTGATAAGAGGCCTAGGCAAGAGACGGACTATGAATCTTCAGATCAAGTTTCTATTTCTTCTGATTCCTCTTCTGATCAGGAATATTCTCTTGCCCCCTATGAGGATTCTGATGCTGAAGAATCTATACCTTCAGCTTCTCCTCCAGAGGACTGTTCTTTTGGGGAAACATTGCATACCATGAGGGAGCATTTCCACTGGGAGAGCCAAGATTTTTCAGAATCTAAAAAGAGGCTCCGGGATTTCCTTTTGCTTCCTCAACACAGGCCTCTAGCCATTCCACCTGAGACGTTGTAGATAATGTGTTTTCGGAGTCTAGTCTGACCCCTGACTCCTTACCACCAACTCCTGTTAAGCCTGACCGATATTGCAAGGTTCCGGACTCTCATAAATTCCTTTTTTAAAAACCCTGCTGCAGACCGAGAAACTATTTCACAGGGTCCCAAAGGAGTTAAGGCTTCTGCTGCAAAAAAAACCCTACCCCCTCTGACAGGGATTCTAGGGCACTGGATAGATGGGGGAAAAAAAGGTTTACACTTCTGCTACCTTGGCTGTAAGGGCCTTAAACTGTCAGTTTCATATGCTCAAATATAAGCAACATGTCGTGGCATTGCTTAAACAAAAAATGTTGTTAAACTCTGAATGTGCAGAAAACAAGGAAATGCAGGATTTATTGCATGCAGCTGAACAAGTTGGAAAGCATACTTTGTAATGTGGTTTTGATTCTTTGGAGGCCTCCTGCAGGGCCGCAGTTACAGGTTCTGTAATTAAGCTTGGTTAAAGGAACAAAATCTGCCTGATCATGTCAAAGTATTAGATGCACCTTTACAGCATGATACTTTGTTTGGTGTTAAGGCAGAAGAGGTGTTAAAGAAAATGGAGGGCAAAGATAAATCTATGCAAACTGTCAAAGATTTTTTACAAGTACAGCCAGCTAGGTTTAGTAGGCACTGGCCTACAAAGAATTGGCCCTTTCCTGTGTCAGACAGACCTCAAAAGGGCAGACCCAGATGCCCTAGAGGCAGATCCCAGGCGCAAGGTTCATACAGACCAAGGCAATGGGGTGCTTCTACCTCCAAAGTTGGAGAAGACAAATCACAGCCGTACAGGAAACAGTCCCAATGATTTCTCCCTGCCTGCACCAAGCACTTATCTCCTGGCAGCACCCTTAGGGAGAAAATTAGCACTTTTTTCACAAAATTGGCACATTATAACCCAGGACAAGTGGGTTTTAAATATAGTGTCACAAGGCCACAAGTTCCATTTCCATACCCTACCAAAGGCAAATGGCTGGCCAGATCTGCCAAAAAATCAATGGGCAGAGGCGCAAATACAAGTCTCATCCCTCATGGACATGGGGGCCATTCAACAAGTACGAGAGCAAGAGCAGGGACAAGGATTTGTACCCAGAAAGGACAAGGCCTGGAGACCAATACTGGACCTATCTATTCTGAACACATTCCTGGATGTACCAAAATTCAAAATGTTGACTTTGTAGCAGCTTCTGCCCATGCTGGGTAAGAATGCTTGGCTTGTAACTTTAGACCTAAAAGAGGCATACCTGCATGTCCCATTCAGGCAATCATGCAGAAGATACCTCAGATTCATGGCTGGCTCAATGCATTACCAATTCTCTGCACTGCCCTTTGGCTTATCTACTGCGCCCAGGGTCTTTACAAAGTGCCTGGCACCAGTAATTGCATTCTACAGCCAAAGAGGAATACAAATATATCCTTACTTGGACGACTGTCTAATTCAAGCAGAGAACAAGGACATTCTTCTACAGCATCTGGCGTTTGTGAAAAGACTTCTAACATGCCTAGGGTACACAGTCAACGAAAAGAAATCAAAACTAGTACCCTCTCAAGAGATAATATTCCTGGGTGCAAGCTTAAATACAACTGCCCAGATGGCGTATCTCACGCAAGACAAACAAAGGCAACTGGCTACCTATTTCAAAATGTTGGCAACAAAGGCCCAGTTATCTGCAAGAAAAATTCTGAAGGCTTTGGGCTTCATGGCATCCTGCATCCTACTAATTCCATATGCAAGACTGCATATGAAGAAACTTCAGTGGTACCTAAAAAGTGTTTGGACTCAACATTGCCACAGCCTGGAAACAATGATTACTCTCATTCCCTGCCTGCAACAGGAGTTTTGATGGTGGGCGAAGGCTTGTCGCCAGAACAACGGACAGCCATTCACATTACCTCCAGCCAGGCAGACCCTAACAACGGATGCATCAGATTATGCCTGGGGGGCCCACATGGCAGGAAGATGCATTCAAGGCACATGGGCCGCAAACCAAATACATCTACATCTACATATCAATCAAAAAGAGATGCTAGCTGTTCAAAGTGCCCTGGCAGCCTTCAAGGATCTACTTCATCCGGGACAATGACTGATAAAGACGGACAACACCACCGTCATGTGGTAGTAAACAAGCAGGGGGGCACACATTATTACCCCCTTTGCAGACTAACCATGACTTCATGGGACACAGGATTGACTTACCAAGTACATCTGCAGTCACAGTTCCTGCCAGGAAAGGAAAACACTGTGGCAGACGAAGTAAGCAGAAACCTCATGGATCCCCATAAGTGGCAGCTGGATCCACAAGTCTTCAGCATGATAACAAGGAAATGGGGATGCCCGGACATAGATCTATTTGCCTCTCCTCACAACTACGAACTAAAGAGATTCTGCACAAGGATTTGTCACAGACAAGCATGGAAAGTGGACGTCCTATCCGTCAGATGGAAAAACCTATCAGTATATGCCTTTCCCCCCCTATGCCTCTCCTCCCCAATGTACTCCTAAAGGTCAGACAGGAAAAGCCAAAGATGATACTGATTGCACCAGACTGGCCCCGCCAGCACTGGTACCCAATATTAAGGAGCTTGTCTCAATGCCCAGCTTGGACCTTACCTCAAGTACTGCATCTACTGTCCCAGCAAAACAATCAGATCCTGCACAGCCAACTCAGGACTTTAAACCTGGCAGCATGGCAGATAATGTAGTCATACAAAACACACCTCTCAGCAAAGCTGTGATGGATGTCATTTTGGAAGCCAGAAGGCCTAGTACTAGAAAATCTTACACTGGAAAATGGAAGAGATTCTGTGCTTGGAACCAGGCACAAGGAACTGATACAGCTGCACCAAATATTCCTCAGATTTTGCAATACTTAACTGAGATGCTGGACAAAAGCCTATCTTTCTCATCAATTAAAATTCATGCCTCTGCCATTTTGGCTCATTACAATACAGAGCAACCAATCTTTTCTCATCCTTTATTAAAGCAGTACCACAGAGGAGCCAAAAATTTAAGGCCTCCAAGGAGATCACCAATACCTACATGGGACCTCAACTATGTCTTGGAAAAACTCACCCTGCCTCCTTTTGAGCCAGCTGCTACTGCTGATATAAAGTTTTTATCTTGGAAAACAGCTCTGCTCCTAGCAATAACTTCTGCAAGATGAGTTTCAGAGCTACAGGCACTCATGGTTGTGGAACCTTTTATCATTTTTTATCCAGACAGGGTCTCTCTGAGGACAAGCCCAACATTTATGCCTAAGGTGGTGTCCAGTGTGGCTCTTAACCAAACTATTCATCTGCCAACTTTTTATCCAAATCCACAGAACAAGGGGGAGAGAATTCTGCATTCTCTGGACGTACACCGACAGCTTAGATTCCACTTGAACAGAACCAAAGTTTTCAGGAAGACAGAGCAATTACTAGTGGCATATGCTGCAGGATCACAAGGAAAGGCCATCTCAAAGCAGACTCTTTCAAAGTGGATAGGCCACTGCATTCGTTTCTGCTATTTACACCATGGCAAGCCAGTGCCTAAGGGCATTAGGCCACATTCAACCAGAGCTGCAGCCACTTCAGCAGCCTTTCTCAGGGGAGTACCAATCAAAGACATTTTTAGAGGCTGCTACTTGGGAGTTCAGTGCACACCTTTACAAAGCACTATCATCTGCCACTCTACTCTAAATCCAGGGCAGGCTTTGCCACTGCAGTTCTGCAGGGCCTCATAGCCGCTCCTAATGCTGTTTAGCACCAGCCTCCCAACCATAGCTTTGGGACTCTACCCAAATGTAATGACTGCAACAGTGAAACACGAAGAACATAGTACAGTTGTGTACACTTACCATAAATATAGATGTTCGAGTGTATTCACTGTTGCAGTCCAGGTTACCCACCCACCATCCCCCCTTTTTCTGCTGGAACTTTTCTTTCCTTCTCTGATTTATACAACCTATGTGGTATATTTGCTTGTACATGAAAGTAAAGTTTATATTGGTGCATGTATTTATATATATATATATATATATATATATATATATATATATATATATATATATATAAAATAAATTTGGCTGCCCTTTTAGGGGGCACCTGTCGGCTGCTTCTTTTGTACCCCTGACAACCTGACGTCAGGGAAGGGGTGACAGCAGCCGACGCAGGACCCAAGACTTTGGAATTCAGGCCAACTGAGGGCAACCTGCCTGCAGGATTACCCAAATGTAATGACTGCAACAGTGAATACACTCGAACATCTACATTTATGGTAAGTGTACACAACTGTACTTTTCCACTTTGGCATCTGCGCATTATTTGCTGCAGCCGTTTGCAGGAAATGCTGAACCCCTGGTATCTTTTCTCAGGCTATCCCCTATATCCTAAAGCTTTGGGAATGGTCCTATTCACTTTAACTATTGCATCAGTGATTTAATGAAGAACATAGAGTTGTGTAGGAGCTAACCATAGTTGCTGTTGTTTGAGACGATCACTGTTGCAGTACCACTCCACTCTCACCATTCCCTCTGTCTTGGATTGTAGATATCCTCGGCTGGGGTAAAGTACCTCACCTGCCCCTTCACACCTTGTTTATGGCATTGCATGTGCTCTGGTTTAGGTATTCAGCTAGGAAGACTAGTTACATCTCTTCCCAAGAAAGTTGACACCTTACTCATCGTTGCCTGTTTTGAGTGTACTGTCCATTTTTTTCTGTTGCTGTAAGCTGTCCTGACTTTACTGTATCCTGCAAGGGCATCTCTCTCTCTTCCCCCCTCTGGGCAAGAAAACTCTAGGGTGGTGTAAGTGGATGTCAGTTTTATACAGTGAGCATTTTGACATCCCAGGGGAGGGCCTCCATTATGCATAGGAGGAAGAGTTATAAGCTCAGAAAATTGAGCCAGATAAATGGGGTTGTCTGTGGCTAAATCCAAGTAGTTATGGTTATTGTTGCAGTGACCTACTGAAACATTTGCTGCTATGGTAATTTCCTACACACGTTTACTTTTTCCTTGCAGTTGAACTCTCCCCCACCATGGTTTCATTCTGAGTCATTAAATCTACCATGTACTGGACTGCAGCTCCTCCGCCTTGTCTGCAGAACTGCCCCAATTATTATCAGCACAAGCATGATGAGAAACCGTGCTTAGTGCACTCTTTGCATACACCGGCAACTACTTGACCATCTTCTCCAAAATAATCTACTTGCTGACTGTCAACATGGCTTTAGTCCATTCCATAGTACCACCACTGCACTCTTATCCTTTTCTGACTGCATTAATAAAAATAGAAACAACAACAAACTTTCCTCGGCACTCTTTATTGACCTCTCAAAAGCATTCAATATGGTTAATCATAACTTACTTTTAGATATCCTTAAATCACTTGCATTAGGCACTCAGGCTATCCAATGGTTCAAGTCTTATCTAGATAATAGAAAACAGGCTGTCCTCTGGGACAATAGTTTATCACTCACCTCCCTGTTTCCCTAGGTGTCCCTCAAGGCTCTATCTTGGGTCCCCTCCTTTTCTCTATCTTCACTAATGACCTGAACACAAAGCTCCCTCAAGCCACCTGCATAAAATAGGCAGATGATTCCACATTAATTTGTGCAGCAACCTCTTCAGCAAACCTCCAGGCCATCACCCAACAAGTATTCAACTTAGTAGAAAACTGGTTCCTTCAACACTGTCTACTCCTAAACCCTAAGAAAACAAAATTACTGTTTTTCACTCCCACAAAAAAGGTGCCCCCCCCCCCATTGATTTCACTATCACTTCCAAAAATGACACTATTATAGCTCCTGATCTAACCACAAAACTTCTAGGGTAGCAATTGACGACAACCTCAACTTTGACTCTCACATTAACCTCACCATCAAATCTATCAACAGGAAACTAGGTTCCCTTTACATGATTCGACCTTATCTTACTCCACTAGGCAGAACTACCATTGCCCACACACACCTTTTATATGCCTCCCCATCTACACTAATCTATCCATAAGTAACCTCAGTAAACTGGCAGCCTCCTACCGCAATATTGCCAGATTTGCCACTGGCACACCTTTTAGAACCCACCACTGCCAAAATCTTAAACTGCTTGAATGGCTAGAACTGCAAAATCAGCTACTCTGTCATCATCTCACCATCTCCCATAAGATTTTGCATCACCCCAACAATACTCCTATACTTTGCAACCTTATCTCTCCCTACAAAAACCTTACAACCCTATGCTCAGCTAACAAACTACTAGTTACCACCCTCAAACCCAACAATAATTCTGGAGACTCTCTCTTTACAACTCTGTGGGTAAAGCTTGGAACAAACTCCCTTCTGAAGTTTCATCTCTTACCTCCACACCACTCTTCAAGAAGCATATAAAAACTTTCCTGAAAATGCAATGGTCTTTGTCCATGCACTAATCCCGACTAGCATACTTTCGTCTTACCATGTTTATTATCTGTGTTTACTTGCCTCGCTACTTCCTGTATTGGCATCTCCTTATTAAACTAACCGAGTACAAACCTGAGCAGTCCTCCACAGTACTTGTTCAGTACCCACTCTTATCTGTTTCTTTTCTCACCTTTCAGAGTGTATTAATTAGAGAGAAAAAAAATTCTTATTATTTGCATCCATACTTGGGTCAAAACTTGCCACTTCTTTTATCTGTTGCTTATATAAATTGCTTTTTTAACCTAGTTTGTATAGTTGATCTAGTTCATAGTGTATCTAATTCATAGTGTATTTTTATATGTAAATAGTTGATCTAGTTCAGAGTATATTTCTTAAGCATTTTCCTTCTTACATAAGCCATTGTTTTTTAAACAGTTTGTTTTTTTATGTCTGTACGATATTGTTGCCTTTTTATTTCCATATTTGGAGCTTAACTCCCCGGGCCTCTACTGAAAACGGATATGTATCCAGTTGGACTAGCCCAGTCAACAAATGTAAAATAAAGTAATAAATAATTGTCCTGAAGCATGCCACACTTGAGTGTGAAGGCATCCAGATTCAGTTAACTGTGCTCCCTATAGCTCCTAAAAGAATGTTGTGACACCCTGATGAAGCATCTCAAGATGGATTCAGATGCTTGTTTGGTCCAGGATGAGTCCCACTGATGACCACATCATCCTTCTGTTTTACCACCTGCAAAGTAGTCTTAAGATGTTTTTGTTTTTTGTTTTTCTTTTTTATTAATCATTTTCATTCTTGCATTTGTTGACCATTTGACCAGTCACAATATTTCCCATTTATTTCCCAGGAGGGCAATAGCTGATTGTAACACATAACATCACATTAGGGTGTTTTTAATGTATGCCCCAACCTTTCTTGCATGACTCAGTAAGCATTCAAGGAGTGGGCATGCAGTAGTGCATTTTGGATAGGTATGTCTGTCTCAGTTGATCTGGTACCTCAGTCAGACCTGCTAATTTGTAAGTGGATAGTGTTGTGTATTGAGAGGGGCTATGTTGACATCCTACAGAAACACCTCACTGAGACAAATGACTGGTGTTAGAACCATGGCCTTAAGCTCAATGTCAAAAAATGTCATCCTCTTTGGGGAAAAACCCGGTTCCCATGAATTACCACATTGATGGTAGTCCACTGAAGACAGTCAGGCAGAAATCAGAACAGATCAATTAAGGACTCTCACATAGGATAGAACAGGTCAGTTAAGGTTATTCATCTATGAACTGAGGGGGTGCAGCTAGGAACTAAACCTTCTATTTAAGGTAAATAAAACATTTCAGAGCTTTACTAGAAAGGCTCACCCAGACTCTGCTGCACTTTGCTGTGAGGGAAAGTTTACTTTGCTTTTTATTTGTTGTATTTTGTATTACTTTATTGCCTTTTTCTATTTTGAATACTGTGATTTGTTTTCTTTACCTTGTGTTTTACTTGTATTCTTCTTTTAACTGCATATTAAAACTTGAAAAGAGACCACAGCTCTGTCTCTTGTGAGTCAGGCAGAATTTTATTTCCCTACCATGCCACTATGTTACTGTTGTGTTCTTAAGCACCACTGTCTTTTTAGTTGCCTGCCCCTTATATTAATTTGACCATGTATTTCCTCTCTGCTTTTACTGGCTTGTGTAAGTGCAAACATATCAATCTGAAGTAGTTAACTTCATTTTATCTGCAACCTGTGGGTATTCGGATCTGTATCAGATCCGAGCTGGCAACTTTTCAAGCACCTGCTCCGAACTCCAAGCTCATCCCCCTTACCCATAACCCATCACCATCTCATACCTTCCCTCAGATCTTGTTTGCCGCTTTGTGCATCAGCATCATGATCTCTGTACCTCCAAGTGTTTGGTTATTTAGTAAGTGACTTTTTGGTTGTCTTTTTTCTTCTCCAGATAGTGAGTGTGTGTTCCCTTTCCTCCCCCAATTGCTTGTTCGTCTGTTATATAAAAAAAAAAAAAAAAAAAAGTTTGTTGTAAAGTAGTCTAGTACAGGCCCTCCCTACCCCTTAGGTGTGTGTGTTTAGAGTATCAGTCTTAAGTAGGTTGTCTGTGTGTGTTCGTAGTATGGCTGATCAGCCAAAACCTACCTTCAAGAAATGCACAGTTTGTGGCCATAAGCTTTCACCGGCCGATGGTCACACTCTGTGTTGTTTACCTGGGTGTTCCCCATCTATCTGTTCAGTGCAGTGTGTGCGCCGGATTTAACCTCAGGGCCTTGAAAGAAAGGAAGGCCAAACTGGTTGCAAAAGGCCTTCTACTCGTTTCCTCTCTGGATTCATCGGCCTCGGCTCCTCCAGCAGTTGCTCAACCTCCCCCTCAGGCTGGGACTCACCCTCCCACTAGACCTGTTGAAAGGGAGGCCAAAGGAAAAGACATGAAAAACAAGGACAGAGAGGAGGGGGTTAGGCCCTGTAAGCGGTCTCCAGAGCGGGAGCCCTTCCCTAGCCCACCTTCTAAAGTGTCTAGACCTACATCTCCTCAGCTCCAGTCCCCGAAGTTCTCCCTGGAGCCAACGGAGCCCTTAGATCCGAGGCCTTCATCTAGGTCGTCGTAACGACCAGCCAGATCCGAGTTGGCTGTCTCCTCGCACTCAACTCGAGTCTATCGGAATTGGATATGGACAGGATGATGAGATATACTCGGACCCAAATCCAGGTGGGAGTCTTGCCAGGCCCCTCTCCCTCTGGAGGGGGGATCTCCATGCCTTTCTTTCATCCGATTTCTCCTTCCTCGATCTGGCCTGCAGTTTCGGGGTTTATGGATCCAAGGATCCTCGGAGCTCTGGGTTCAGTGCCGACGTTTCCTCCAACCTCTACTCTGGTGATCACCTTAAGTTACTCAGATCAGACCAGTTCGGATCTGAGCAACTCTCGGGGCCGAGGACAGGAAGTCAGATCCAAGGGAATGGAGGTGTCTTCGGCTCAGACTTTGTCGGATCCAAGCCATTCCTTCGAAGCTCCGGCTACTCCTGCCTCGGCCCCGATCCTCACGGCGGACCCAGGGAGTTGGGTACTAAGGAGGTACGCTCTCCACTGGCATTCGATGTGGTGGAGAGGGTTCTCTTCCAAGGATTGAGACCCTAGCCCTTGGATTCGGTTTTGACGCCCTTCAGCTTGTCCCAAGGACAGCCCGTGCTTGAGGACCCCCAGGCGGTTCCCCTGGTGGAACCCCCCCGTGGCTCACGAGCCCTCTTCAGAGAGTCCCACTGAAGAGGGTCCCCGTAAGCACATGTGTAAAAGGAGGCACCTGGACTCCCCGAGTCTTTGACAGAAGTCACTGATTTAGATGAAGGAGAAGGTTCCCCCAGGTCACCTCCCGAGGATGTCTTCTTTGGAGACATCATGGAGATCCTCTGCCAGAGCGGAGGTTGTTCAGCCCCAAAACCTTCTATAGATGAGTCCGTGCTCCTGGAGGCTTTTGGCACGGGCCCATCTACTTCCTGGGTGTCCCCTCCTGCGGATCCCTTAGTGGATCTTTTATCACCAAGCGGGCAAGGAAGGAGCCTGACACCGTAGAGTCGATACCAAAACACCCAGACAGGATTCTCTCTCCATCCTCAGGCAGACATGCCTGGTACAAAGGATCCCGGTGGATGCTATGGTGGTTGCAGCAGCCATCAGGAGGAAACTGGCACAGGAGAGTTCCTCAGTCCACCCTCTGGACCAGGAGTCCAGGGCGGTGGATCAATTTGGGAAGCGAATGTTTTCTTCAGCAATGTTTTCCAACTGAGCACTGAACTATTTGGCACACGTTATATGACTGCAGCGAGACCTAGTCACAGAGTTTGCTGAGTCTCCCCCAGAGTCTTTGTCGGCGTCGGACAAACGTCTGTTCTCCTTAAAAATGTTGACTCTAAAATCGGTATAGAACACATCTATGCGTCTCCTTTCCCATGCTACAGAAAGAGCGGCTAGGGTGGCTGGGACCGGCATGGCTATGAGGCGACACACTTGGCTCAGACTATGTCAATTCGCGGACTTCTTCAAGGCGTCTTTCACAAATGCTCCCTTCGATGGTTCTTCTCTTTTTGGGAAGACAGTATGCGACACTCTGGTTCAGAGTAAAAAGGACGGGAAGACTTTGTCTGCCATCGGAATCAGCTTCTCTAGCCCTCAAGGATCCTTTTCTAGGAATCAGAGAGGACAAAAGAAGATATGGTTCCATAAGTCAGTTTTCCTGGACTCTCAGGACAAGTAATCCTCTAGAGGCAGAGGGGGACAGGACAGATGCTGCTCCAGCGGCAGAGGGGGGAGGGCGATGTACTTTGGGAGTAGGGAGACCTTCTTGGACAGGCCCATGCAGCAGCCCTGAGGGGTTGCCCGACTGACCTACTCTGGAGACAGTCAGGGGAAGATTATCATTGCACCCAATGGCTTGGGAGTCCATAACTGTAGATCGTTGGGTGCTTCAAATAATATCCAGAGGCTACACCACCTTTGTTTCCCCCACCGTCCAACCCAAGCGCCTCCCAGATGTCCCACCCACTCAAAGGGAAGCGGCAGCGCTAGAGATTACCAAGGTTCTTTGCAAACGAGCCATCGAACCAGTCCCCCCAGGACAGTCCAGATCAGGCGTTTACTCCAGGGTCTTATTAGTGCCAAAAAAGACGGGGGATCTCAGGCCCATCTTGGGCCTGTCAACCTTGAACCTGGTTGAAGCCAAGCAGAAATTCCAGATGGTCACCCTACAGTCCATTCTACCTTATTTTCGAGAATGCGACTGGATGTGCTTGATAGACCTCCAGGACGTTTACTACCACATCAAGATTCGCAGAAGCTCCAGGAGATTCCTTCGCTTCCGGCTGGGAGCCAATCATTTCCAGTTCAGAGCCATACCCTTAGGTCTCACCACAGCCACCATGGTGTTTACCAAGGTAAGGGCAGTCGTAGCGGCTCACCTGAGGCTTCAGGGAATTCAGGTATTCCTTTACCTAGACGATCGGCTCCTCACTGCTTCCGCCAAGCATCATCTTTGCATAGCCAGAGACTCCTTCCTTCATCTTGCAGACTGGCTAAAGATCACTATCAATGTTTCCAAGTCCCTCTTGGACTTTATCAGGGCACGGCTGGACACCCTTCAAGTGAAAATTTTCCTAACTCCAGACAGGGTCCAGAGCCTACGGGCCCATATTTCAGTGGTTCTTGGCCCCAGGCTACCAAAGGCGAGCAACTTTCTCCGAGCCCTTGGCTGTATAGCTGCAGCAATATCAATCCTCCCCTGTGTGCATCTTCACATGCGTGTTCTTCAGTGGACTCTGGCTTTACAGTGGTCTTGGCTTGATCTCCCCATGGAATATCCAATTCAAATCAACAGAGCCTGCAGGGTGTCGCTTCTCTGGTGGCTCCAATCACCAGAGATCTTAGCAGGACGCCCATTTGTTTCACCCTCATCCCGAGCCAAAGTGACCATGGATGCCTCCCAGCTCTGGTGGAGGGAGCATTATCTGGGGAGGACAGTCCAAGCCAAATGGTCCCAGATCGAGACCAGATTGCATATCAATGTTCTGGAGATGAGAGCAGTGCTCTTAGCGTTGCAAGCCTTTCACACTGTCCTTCCTCCAGGGACTATTGCAATTCAGTCAGACAACATGTCGGTTGTTTGGTACATCAACAAATAGGGAGGAACCAGATCTTACCCTCTGTGTCACGAGGCCATGAGAGTGTGGGAGTGGGGGATCTCCACTAGTCGATTTCTGATTGCAGCACACATCCTGGGATGTTCCAGCATTTTAGCAGACAGACTGAGTCGGACTATTCTAATGCCATACGAGTGGTCTCTGAAACAATTTATAGCGGACGAGGTCTTCCTTGCGTGGGGTCAGCCTTGCTGCGATCTCTTCGCATCTCCTTCCAAAGTGAAGTGCAGCGAGTTCTTCACTCTGATCCCCTCACCAGGAGATCCCCCCAGAGATGCTCTAATCCATGCTTGGCCTCCCGGGTTACTGTACGCTTATCCCCCATTACCTCTCATTCCGAAGTTTCTTCGGAAAGCTTGCTGACTGGGGTGCAAAGTGATCCTCATTGCCCCGTTCTAGCCTCATCAGGTGTGGTTCCCCTTACTTTGGTCTCATGTTCTAGCTCCTTGTTGGATTCTGGATCCGTGCCTGGATCTAATTTCCCATCCCTCAGGCACTTGTCCACCCAGCCTGGACAACCTCAAGCTGACAGCTTGGTTGCTCCAGTTCCCATGATTGCCAGGACACACGGTCTTTCATCTTCAGTAAAAACTATTCTGGTGGCGTCCCATAAGGCCTCCACTAGGAAGTTTACCGCAGTAAGTGGAAACAATTCTCTATTTGGGCTTCTCAGAGGAACCTGGATCCCTTTACAGCCCCTGTGTCCGGCAGTGTTGTTTTTCTTAGCCAGTATTTTTTAACAAGGGTCTAGTTCCTCCACGGTGAAAGTGCAACTGGCAGCTATCTCGAATTTCCATGTTGGCGAAAACATGAATGCCCTGGCCTCTTCTAGACTGTGTAAGGTCTTTCTTAAAGGCACCTTTCTTTTGCATCCCCCAGTTAAGGAATCTGTTCCTCCTTGGGAGTTTACCTTGGTTCTGCAGGCTCTAGTTGCTCCTCCCTTTGAACCTGCAGCATCACAATAGATTTGAAGTTCTTATCCTGAAAGATAGCCTTCTTAGTAGCCATTATGTCGGCCATTATGTCGGCTAGGAGGGTTTCTGAGATTCAACCTTTGTCTCCTGTCTTACTTGATCTTCCATGAGGGCAGGGTTTCTTTCCGCATGAACCCTTCCTTCTTACCAAAAGTAGCTTCTGAGTCCAACATTAATCAAACAACTAACCTGCATGTTTTCCTTCCAAATTTTCAGAACAAGGGTGAATGTAAGCTGCGTTTGCTAGATGTTCATAGACAGCTTTGTTTTTATTTACACACAACAAAGCCCTTCCGTAAGTTTGACCAGTTATTTATGTCCTTTTCTAAACCCTTTCTGGGCAAAGCCATCTCCAAGGTTTCTTTAGCCAGATGGATTACACAATGTATTTTGCAAATTTAAAAAGACAAACGTCTGTCCCCGCTTGGTCCTGTTAAAGCTCTTGCATTTTGGTCTAGGGTTCCACTGAATGAAATTTGTGTGGTAGCAACCTGGGCAAGGTCACATGCCTTCATTTCTAATTATAAGTTGGATTTGATCTCCAGAGGGAGAGCATCCTTCGTCTCTGCAGTGCTGAGGAATATGCATCCATGAGGGCCTCCCAGGAGTTTAAGTAGCTGGGGACTCTGTCCCACAGGTTGCAGATAAAATGAAGTTAACTACTTCAGATAAAGAAGTTATGTACTCACCATAAAGTTCCATCTGAGTAGTTATACTTCATTTTTCTGCAACCATCCCACCCTCCTTCCCCCGAACCTGTTCAGGGTTTATTATATAGTTGAGTTGCTAATTGGTTGAGTAGTGGCAAACTCAATCTGAAGGAAGGTAGAAGGTAGGAGATGATTATGGGTAAGGGAGAGGAGCTTGGAGCTTTGAGCAGATGCTTGAAAAGTTGCCGGCTCAGATCCGATAAGGATCCGAATACCCACAGGTTGCAAAAAAATGAAGTGTAACTACTGATATGGAATGTTATGATGAGTACATAACTTCTTTTTTTGTGAAATCACTCCCCTTCAACTATTTAAATTTATTGGCCATCCTACTGTATTCCGTAGTACCAGAATACAAAAGTGACCACCCCCTTTCAATCTATCTTGCTTTTTTTTAAATAGTGACTCTCCACTAAAACTTTAGACAAGTAAAATTTAGTTACCTACTTTCACATCTAACTCCTCTAGTGCACACTGCAGTGTTCAGGATAATCTATTTTTTTCATTTTACCTGTAAGCATCCCTGTGACTAGCACTTTTTCTAAAACCTGCTGGAAAGCACTAGGAAGCCTTAAACTGATGCAAGCACTCGACTCTCCTTGTTAATGAGGAGAAATTAATCTTAGGCACTAAACAGCCTATAATTGCAAAGTACCTTGCTAAGGTAAGGGAAACAGCTCTTGTACTTTACAAAAAAAGCACCAAACTGGCATGTCCAAGGGTCAGCTTCCGGTGATTTCTCCTGTCCACCTGGTGAATCTGGGCATACTGGGGCAGTGCAGCAATTGCCTCATGTACTCAGACAACCCTCTCCTCCTACCACTCAACACTACAACCTGCGAGAGATGCACTTACATAGCCAAACTGGAAGCAAAGCTCTCCCACACAAGGTTGTGCTAGACAGTCAAGAGGAGAAGGTTAACACTCGCACTACACCTCAAGCAACACATAGCCCTTCTAAACCAACACCCTCACATAGCAACACTAAACCTTCAAATGCGGAGGCCCTTAACACTAACCTGCCCAAGCAACAAGGACCTGGGAAGCTGAAACGCAAACAAACAAACACCCATCACAACCAAAGTGTCACATAGCTCACAACACCAGTGTGCCACCCAATAACAGCCCCTAAGGTAAGACAACGTACCCAGCACTTTAGTCATAGGTGACTCTATCGTCAGGCACACTGATGTCCCACTCACCAGGCTGAACAAGGAGAAAAGTATAGTCAGCTGCCTGTCGGGTGCCAGGATCCCCCACATAACACATGCACTCAAGTCACTCCACAACAAGTACAAATATGACTCTCTCATTGTCCATGTTGGAGTGATTGACTTGAGAAGTACCTCCCTGGACTACATGAAGAGAGACATGGAAGAGCTCTTGGATTATGTGGCCCAGGCAGGTATGACCCTAGCCGTGAGTAGCATCCTGCCTTCGCCCAGAATGATACCACAGTATAAGGACAAAATGATTGACTTCAAAAATTGGCTAAGCTGTTGGTGTCATTCAAAAGGGATCCAGTATCTGTCTGCCTAGGACGACATGATCGACAGACCACGATGCTTTGCCAGAGATGGTCTGCACCTGTCGCCCCTGAGATTCAGGTTACTGGCTAAAGCTCTTGCCACCCCTATAGTGTCTTTTTTTAGGCAAAGTTCAAAGGACAAAACCACCACCACAAGTACAAGCATGCAAAATCTGAAGGTAATGCTACTCAATACTAGAAATCTAAATCTCAAAATGCACTCTGTCTTGAGGCACTCCTAAAAATGGAGAACATCGATATCTGTGCAGTAACTGAGACCTGGTTCAAGGCTCCAGCACCCCTGCAATACCAGGCTATAACTCTTACCACACTTTTCGGCCACCAAACCAGGACCGAAACACTAAAGGTGGAGGAGTGTCCATATTCACACCACCAGGCTAGTTGCCCAACGCAATGCGTCTGAAATTCTCCAGGTGCAACTACCACTAGGTAAGACTGCAATCCAAATTGTATCTTGCTACGGATCCCCTACCATGCCCCAAGATTCTCACTACACCTTTCTAAACATTCTGGAAAATATTAAGATGCAACCAAACACCCTAATACTGGGTGATTTCAACTACCCTGCCATTAACTGGGAAAACTACTCATGTGCCAACACCTTTGCCCAACGGTTCTTGGAATTCATAAATTCCAATGCCCTGGATCAGCTACTCCATAGTCCCACCAGGGGCTCCCAATATCCCAGACCTGGTCATTACCAACATGGGAAATCAATGCTCCACACCTATGGTCACCCCCTCGTTGGTCAGGTCTGACCATAAGCTAATCACCCTTGACATCCACATCCCTCCCCTACCCCCCCAGTAAGGAAACCTCCGTAAAAAAAACTTCTCCAAAGCCAACTTCATGCTACTCAAGTCAGAAGTGACAAACTTCTTGACACCCATGCAGACAGGAACTGAAAGTTTGACTGCTGAATCCTACACTAAGGCACTGTACGAGCACATCCACTCGTGCATGAATTGTGCCATCCAAATAGAACCAAGATGCTCTCCTCCAAAAAAAGGAAGCCAATCTGGTGGTCCCCTGCCATAAACAAACTTTACAACAAAAGGAATAAACTTTTGCAGAAAAGAGGAAAATCCCAGGATGCAAAAAAACTCCCTTACCAGCCTCAGTAAGAAGCTGAGATCCCTCATAAAGTCCTCCAAAGCTAGTTACGAAAATAAAATTGCCAAATATTCCAAAGACCAACCACAAGGCATTCTATAGCTATGTAAAAAATCTAAATGGCAAAGCTCAGATCTGCTCTGAGCTACAACAGAATGCATTAAATATACTGATCCCAAGGATATTGCCAATATCCTGGCAAAACGATTCAGTGCCAACTTCCCCCCCTCTCACCCCTAAAGGGCCCATCTCAATACCGAAAGATTGCCAAATTCCGGTAATAATGGCCACACAGGTAAAACCTGCACTCTCCAAAGCTAAGAATACAGCATCCATGGGACCAGACGACATCCCGGGCTTTGTACTACATGAACTACAAAATGAACTGGCACCTCACCTAAGTGTCATGTTTAATCATAGCCTCACCTCAGGCTTCGTACCTACGGAGTGGCGCAAAGCTACAGTTATCCCACTACACAAGGGGGGATCCACTTTGGATCCTGGAAACTACCGCCCCATCAGTCTGACGAGTCTGATCTGCAAGGGCATAGAACTCATTATCATGGAACTTATAAACATACATTAGCAACCTTCAAACACTGGACCTCACCCAATATGGGTTCGTGAAGGGCCGATCTTGTCTTCTGAACCTGATTGACTTCTTCAAATCGGTCTCCAGAGCTGTGGACGAGGGTAGGGTAAGGCGGTCCACACAGCCTATCTGGACCTCGCCAAGGCCTTTGTCACCATCCCCCACTCTGGAATCATAGATAAACTTACTAAGCTGGGCATTAATCCATACGTCACTCAATGGGTTGCTAACTGGCTTACTGACAGAACCCACACTGTAAAAGTAGCCGACTCCAAATCCAACTCCAAACAAGTGACAAGTGGAGTACCCTCAGGGTTCAGTCCTGGGGCCGCTCTTGTTTGGCATCTACTTCTCTGAACTACAGGCCAACATTAAGGGACTCTGGCTAACAAAGTTCACAGATGACTGCAAACTGGGAGCCATTATTGAATCCCCAAATGATGTGGATATTCTACAAATGGGCCTTACAGAAACAGAGGCTTGGTGCTAGAGCCATGGGCTCAAGCTCAATGCCAAGAAATGTATAGTTATCCCCTTTGGGGAAAAAACATGTACCCATGAATTACCACATAGGTGGCAGTACACTAAACACCGAAAGTGTGCTAATAGACTTGGGGACACAGGTGGACAGTGGTCTCACCTTCGATAACCACATTGCCACAACAGTCAGGAACTCCTTCTGTGTGGCACACCTCATCACTACGGGCTTTTCATCCAGAAAAAGGAGGTCATTGTCCCACTGAACTCATCCCTCATTAGACCCATTATAGAATACAATGCCCCGTTTGGTATGTATATCTCAAGACATCTGCAACAACTGGAAAGGCCACAGAAATAACTCACTAAAAGAATCACAGGCCTAAAGCTGATGCCCTATGCTGACAGTCTAAAGAAACTCCAGGTGTACTCTGTCACATATCATCTACTCAGAGGCAATCTGTGCTTAACATACAAGGTCAAGTCAAACCCAGAGCTGTTGGACATGCTACACGTAAATCCCAATCCGTCAGAGCCATACACTCCAGGGATCTAAACCTTGTCATCACAATGAACACAACATCCTGGAGGGATAGGTTCCTAACCCAGAGACTCCCCAGACTCTGGAATAGACTGCCCATACATGTCAAGCAGAGCAGCTCTTTGGCCCTCTTCAAAAGGAACCTTGACGATTGGATGGGAGATAGGAAATTCACCTCGGGGATCACGTGAGTCGCCCTGCTAAACAGGGGTCCAGGGAAGTAAATATTGTGGGAAGAAATAGCAGGGAATTATTATGGCTAGGCTTGTATTGGCCCTAGGGCCAATAGCCTAGTACCAACCTATGAAGTGGTCATTATGGCCTCTATTCAGCCATGGCCTAGGCCACTAGGGCAAAGGTAAATGCAGTATATATGGACACTTTTGTGTACTCAGTTAACCATCATGCTTTTGGGAGGTGATAAGAAATTGGGAGTACAAGCTAGAAGCTTTCGATCTAGAAGTTGGGCGTACTTCTTGTTGAGTGGATTGGCTGAGGAACATGTATAAAGGTGCAGTGTTCTACATTTCTGCATGTTAGTGATAAGTAAGCATTGGAGATGTTCAGCTCTTAACTTTCATTGAAGAAAAGGACAAAAATTAGCATTTAGGGAGAAATTAAGGAATTATTGGCAGCATATAAACAATTTGCCTTTTCTTTTTTTTTTTTTTTACAAGAGTTTCAAGATCCTGCGGAGACTATAAATGATTAAGTTAATGAGCTGAAGAACAGAGCCAAATATGTTAGTGATTTATATTGTAGTTTTCTAAGTCTACATTTTAAGTCTGCATTCTGTATATATATTGTATGTAGTTTTCATTGTGTATGCATTTTAATCCATTGTTTGTTTTCACATGTGCTTTTTTGAATTTATTGTCCATCTGTCCAGCCTGAAACTGAAATTTTTTGTTGTGATCAGCACTGTATCCTATTTAACAAATTCAAATAAGTAAGTAAATGTGTCAAGAGACATTAAGTAGTGACAGAATACTTTCTGGTGTAGGAGGTAAAATGAGGAGGAGGATTTCTGGAGAAATATACGTAACCTTGTCTGAAGCTGTGAATGCATGCAAAGTAAGTGAAATTTCTAGTCAAAAGATAGTTAACTGAAAAATGTGTAAGTGCAAGATATGCAACTAAAAAGTAAAAAAAAAAAAAAGAGAAAGCAAGGCTACATTACCAAAAGAGTGGTTATAGAAAAAGAGCCATGTGACAGTGGATGGCACCATCCGTGTATCCTAGAGACATGCTTATGCAGTTTTCATTCCAGTAGTATTGATTTATTCATTAATTGGATAACTGATAAATTTCTTTAACCAGATAAATGAAGTAGTCATTATGACCCCTATTCAGCCATGACCTAGCCCACTAGAGCAAAGTTAAATGCAATATATATGGCCACTTTGGTGTACTCCATTAACCATCGTGCTTTTTGGCGATAGTAAGAAACCGGAGTACCCAAAGTAAACCCACGCAGACATGTGGAGAGTTTGCTGACTCCTCCCTTAAGCTTTTGCAATGACTACAAATCTTTGCAGGGCTAAATGGTTACTTAGACTTCACATAAACTACCGAGTCATTCAAAACTAGCTTTAAAGGTTCATCCTTTTTTCCAGTGGTATTTTGTCTTATGTCTACCAAAACCACTAGTAGGAGCTCCTTAATTAAAGGAAAGGGTGGACATCCCTTGACCTAAAGCAAGACCCAGGGGCTGCTGGCAGTATGAAGTAAACTTTTGTTACTAAAGAGAACACATGTAAAACTACTAAGCCTTATATCCCCCATGAGATATAAGACCAAGCCTTACATCCTACGGGCCTGTGCTACAAGAGATTTGAAATATATTGGTCATGTTTTAAAGCAGGTGTGAAGCTGGATATAACCTCCTCACCATATACAATACCAAATTATGCATTTTTCTAATGCAAAAAGAGGGTTGCTTTTGCATTTTATTTTGTTAATAAAGACATAAAGACAGACCCTAAATTTTTGTTGTAACTGAAAACCCATACAGTAACATCATGAACGTGTGAATCCACAATGCTTTACTACTTAAATAAGGTATAGACTACTATATTTCCATACTAAATACTACAGTAGGAGTATACTTCCTCTGAGACAAGTTATCAACCAGATTTTGCAGGTGAAAGACCTTACACTGAAATTTAATACACTTAATCTAAGTAAGAACCTGCTCTTCAAAAAAAAATTAGTTGTTTTTTCTTACCCAGCCGGAATGTTTTGCAGTTGTATATTTAAGCAATAACCCACTGCTGGGTGTGGGTAATGCTGGATTTACCCACTGTTGGTGTGGTTTGGTCACGAGGGTGAAACCAGAGTGATCAAACAAAGCCACCTATGGATAAATCCAGCATTGTCCACACCAAGCCATGAGTTATTGCTATTATACAATGACATTTAAGGAAATAAATACTTACTTTTCTTAAGTAATGTCATTGTATAATGCCTCTGTGCTGCCCTTCCACAGTTTTCTGGTATCCTGGGGCATTTCTGATGTACTGCACATGCATAAGGGACTTGTGTTCTCATGCTTACGCACTACATCAATGCTGTGCAGAGGTAGCAACGGAGAAAGGAAGATCACCATTGCTATTTTTTTAATTGAAAAAAAAAATCAGGAGATTTAAAAAGAATGAGGGAAACTGTGCAGACAAAAAAAAGGATAATCAGGTACGTTTCTTTAATTTTTCAGAATGTACCTGATTATCCTTTTTGTTTTTTTGTCTGCGCCATTTTCCTCGTTCATTTTAGGTCTTCCATTTTCTTTTTGGGGAGGCAAAAAACAAAGTAAAAAAATCAGGAGATATACAATTGGGAAAAAGTCTGGGCAACCAGACCTTTTTCCATTAGTATATTCACTGATTTACACCGGGCATGCTGGTTGGGGTGGCCAATCAGCATGCTCGTTTTGGAATGCTAATGGCCAGTCATTGTATAATAATCCTTGTCCAATACCTAGCATGACATTTTGTGGGTGTGGTTATAGAGCAGAACAGAAACTGTGAATCTGAAAAATCAAATGGACTATAATCTTGATTTTTTACAAAGTCATTTGCAGCTTTATCATGAGGAGTATAACTGGGAATGGAATTAATTGTAAAACAAAGATGCTTCAGAGTAATACCAGTATGCTTTAAGATACTGCAAAATGATGACTGGCATAATTGGATTTTTCTTGGAGTTTACCTTATTGTTTATGGATATTAGGCATGATCGTATGCTCTGCGTTTCCAAAGTATCACCAAACAGTCCATTTATGCTGTACTGACAAGCTCATAAAAAGGAAGCATGGCATGTATACAGCTAGTGGGATTTGACTTTATTGGCTTTAATGCACTGGTAAAGATTTAAACAATAAATGCACTTGTAAAGATTTAAAAGATAAGAAGTGAAAATTCTTGGGCATTGTGAAGCCATGTAGCAGAAACACTACTGTACCTTTAAAGGGTCATTTGCATATGTATGGTATGGGTTCTGCTGCAAGAAGTTTAAGGCATCATACAGTGAAGAATCTGGCTTGGCTGGGTCTTTCTTGGAGTTTTTACTGAATGGTTTTGTCTGTGTGACTTTTTTTACCCTTTCTTTTGGATGATGTTTGGGATATTTGGCCAGCACATAGTGTTTATGGACATTGGGCTTAATCTTAAGGTCTGTTTTCCAGAATATAGCCAAAAAATCCACTTAGGTTGTACTGACAAGCTCGGAAAAAGGGTCAGACATGGCAAGCATACAGTTAGTTAGGTCTGGCTTTATTGGCTTAACTGCACCAGTAAAGATTTAAAAAGTAAAAAAAATATATGGACAGTCAGAAGCCATGTAGCTGAATCCTGGTATGTCCAAACGTGGTAATTTGCAGGTATCACATGGTCCTCTGTTACAGGAGGTACAACAAGGTGAAGACAGTAGCTTAGCTGCGTGTTTTTTGGTAATTTGTAGTGAATGGCTTGTCTGCATGAGGGTCAATTAGAAAATAATTCCTTTTCTTTTCACTGATTTGAAAATAATTTCTTATTCAGCTGCATTATTATTTAACTGAGATACTGCATGGCTACTGTTGTCTGACTGCACTTGTTTTTATTAGCTTTGATGTTGGACGCTCCTACCAGTCTCCTCTCATCCGCTTATTCAGCTGGGCACTAAGATGTCAACTAGGAAGACCCTTCCCTTTGACTCTTAAAGCTTGACTCATCTTCTGTTTCATACCATCCTATTCACTTACTTTACACTGCAAAATCCTTTTTTTCCATCTTACTTTTAAAATCTGTAACATTTTGGACTAGGCTACAAATCACTGTTGAGTTTAGGAATTGCTTCTCAGGAATCAGTTTGTGATTATTGCTTTTGTTTTGCTCCTGGTGAGAGTAGGAGCAGAAGGACATTATTTCCTAGCATTTCTAGAAATTATCAGTCACTGGAAAGTTTGAAAGTTGTTCTTAGTAGCCAGTTTGTGATTACTGCTACTGCTCTTTTCCTGGTGAGAGAAGGAACAGTGGGGCACCGGTTCCTGGTGGTCACATTTGCTGGGACTCTTAAATGTTATCTTCCGAAACACAAAGATCCCCTTGATGTACAGTTAAAATAAGCATCCTTAGCAACCTCAAAAGTACTGTACCAAAACAATACATACAGCCACTTCTCACAGCGTCCCAACTTCTAAACCCATAGGGCAAACCACCACACAACTCAATATTTTGTTCACAGGAGACTCCATTGTGAGACTCATAGATGTCCTGCTTACCATTCTGAGAAAGGAGAAAGTAGCATTTGCCTGTCAGAGACCAGGATCCCCCAGATCACGCATGCACTCAGGTTGTTGAACCACAAATACCAGTATGACTCTGCTATAGTCAATGTGGGGTAAACGACTTCGCACGTAACTCCCTGGACTATATGAAGAGAGACCAGATGAAAGTTGTATGTCCCAGGACAGTATGAGCCTACCTTTGAACAACATTGTATATACCTTCTACAAGTATAAGGATTGATGCCACAGTATGAATTGACTTTTGATAGCGTCTTTTTTTTTTTTTTTTTTTTTTTTTTTTTTTCCTTATTCGAAGGGGGTACAGTATTTATCAGCCAGGGAGAAAATGGTTGACAGATCAAGCTGCTTTGCCAGGGATGGCCTGTCCTGTCTAGGGTTTTAAAGATTTGCTAAAACCTGTGTACCCCATTGGGCTTTTTATAGGCATTGCCAACTTGATCAACCTTTTGACATAGCAAAACCAACCCAGGAAAATCTTAAGGTGTTGCTCCTTGATGTCAGGTGTACAAAAAAGAAAAATCCACTCCCTGCAAGCTGTCCTTACACTGGAGAATGTAGACGTGACTGAAACATAGTTGAAAACCACATAGAGCACCACAGCAGTTCAGGGCTGTAATTAGAGTTGCCACCTTTCATTGTGGCTAAAACCGGAGTAAAGCGACACCCTTCGCATCACCAGTAACCCCACCCACCCCCACCCACATTCCACCCATTTTGTGATGTCATGATTACATCACCTGGTGGGGAATGCTCTCTTTTTTTTCCGTTCCTGCTGCCTGTTTTCGGCTGATTTGCTATGCTTTTCTGTAAAAAAAAGCATAGAAAATAAACTGATTTACAAACTCCGATAGTCTGTTTCCTTTTTTGAAACAGGGTACCGGAGTTTGTACAGTGTTTTCCGGACTACCGGAGAATCAGTTTGAGGAGTGTCAACCCTAGCTGTAATACCTTCCACACATTTTTGTTAGCTACTGCACAGAAAGGGACAAAAGGTAGAGATGCCTCATTTTATATAAAAAAACAAACACACCTGGGGGTGTGGCCAAGATGCCAGTCTGATGGCAGCAGAAAAATCTATAGCTCTGCTTAGATTTTAATATCCTGACGGGAAATATACTTCAATTTTTAGAAAAATCTAACTAAAAGTATACTAAACATTAACATAGACTCTCTATTATTTTCTAAAAATTAATACATAGTCAAAATAATTTTTTAATTATTCCTGTCAAGAAGTTTTTTTACTGGAGATCTCAAGATGAGCAACTTGAAGAACCCACACCAGGAGAGTGCAATGAAGAAAGAATTACATCTTATAACAAACATCCAAGAACTGTCACTAAAAATGGACAAATTCGAAAACAAAATGGATATTATCAAACAAGAATGCAGTAAACAACTGGAACGTCTAAATGGAATAGTAAAAAAACTATCTGAACGGATTCTTGCCTTAGAGGAAACAGTAACTGACCTAGATACTAGAGTGACAGAAAATGAGCATCACAATGAATTTCTTCTGAAACAAAGCACGAGGCTGATTGATAAACTGGAAGACGTTGAAAGCAGATCAAGGAAGAATAACATAAGAATATATATATGGAATTCCTGAGAAAGAAGAGGATGCTATCATGGTTCAGTTCCTCAGTAAGTGGTTTTCATCAGCACTAAACATGCCTAAATCCCTCTCTTTTGGAATTGAGAGGGCTCATCAGTCCATGGCAAATCCAGCTTCATCTCTGAGTTCATCTAACCCCAGGTGTGTAATAGTTGGATTTCTTTCTTCATAAGACAAGGACTTAGTGCTGAAATTAGCTTGGACTAATTCCACTATCAAGATGGTTGAAAAAGTTATTCATTTTGACAATGACTATACCTCTACAGTCATATTCAGAAGAAAGGAGTGCGTTCCTCTTAAGTCCTTGAAAAAGGCCGATATTAAAGCTCAAATTATTTTTCCTGCAAGAATAAAAATTACCTTGTCAGAAGGAGTGAAGATCTTCGATTCCCTGCAAGAAGCAGTAGAATTTATCCAAAAGAAGAAAATACAGTCAGACATAGAAGAAATGGAATGGTCATCCCAGAGTTTGAATAAACAGGCAACAAAAAATGGATGGTCTGTGAAGGAAGGAGCAAAGAAAACTAAGAAACTAAAGGACAAAAGGAGTAAATTCCTTCTAATATTAATGTTTTGTTTTATGAATTATAGTTCATAGGTTCATACTAGGCTATCTGCCCTAGGGCATTTATAAGCCTAGCCAGAGTGTGTGTGGCTTTCACCACCCCTTAAGTTGAGAATACTATACCCATTAGTTTGCTGTACCTCTGTCCAGCAGTGAGACAGAGATGATTCCCGGGGTAAACCTACGATCTCCCATCCACTCGTCAAGATTTCTCTTGAACAGAGTCAGTGAGGGGCTCTGCCTCACATGGACTGGGATTCTGTTCCATAGTGTAGGGAGTCTCTGGGTGATGAATCTGTCCCTCCAGCACGTCCTATTTATATCCATGTTGAGGTTTAAGTCTCTTGCTCTCGTGGCTCTGGTGGATTTGGATTTTTTGAGGTGGAGCATGTCCATTAATTCCGGGTTTGACATGGCCTTGTATGTCAGGCACAGATCACCTCTGAGCAGACGGTATGCGACTGAATAGAGCTGGAGTTTCTTCAGTCGGGCAGCGTATGACATATGTTTGAGCCCCTTTATCCTTTTGGTGAGGAACTTTTGGGGTCTTTCCAACTGCTGCAGGTGTCGGGTAAGGTACATTCCGAATGGGGCGTTGTACTCAATCATTGGTCTGATAAGTGAAGAGTACAGGGATACATTGACCTCTCCTGATCTGGATGTGAATCCCTTCATGATCAGGTGGGCAATGTAGAAGGTCTTCCTAACCACTATGGCAATGTGAGTGTCAAAAGAGAGGTTACTGTCAACTTGGGTCCCCAGGTCCCTGATAACGTCTTCCGTGTTTAATGGATTACCACCTATGTGGTAATTAGGGGTTACCTTGTTTTTCCCAAAGGGTATGACTATACATTTTTTGGCATTTAGCTTAAGGCCATGGCTCTGGCACCAGTTATCCATTTCTATGAGACCTCTCTGGAGGATGTCTGTGTCTGATGGAGTGTCAATTATGGTGCCCAGTTTGCAGTCATCTGCAAATTTGGTCAGCCACAATCCCCCTATGTTTGCCTGCACTTCAGAAAAATAAATGCCGAACAAGAGGGGGCCCAGGACTGAGCCCTGTTGGACACCGCTCGTGACCGGCTTAGAGTCTGACATGGCACCAGCAACTCTAACCCTGTGGGTTCTGTCCTTGAGCCAGTTTGCAACCCATCTTGTGACATATGGGTTTACATCTAAGCTGGTGAGCTTTTCTGTGATGCCCGAGTGGGGTATTGTGTCGAACGCTTTTGCTAGGTCAAGGTAGGCTGTGTGAACTGCCTTACCCTCATCAATGGCCTTAGTGACTGTTTCAAAAAGGTCGACCAAGTTCAAGAGGCAGGATCTGCCCTTGACAAAGCCAAATTGGGTAGGATCCAGTGTCTGTAGGTCCCCAATGTCTTTATTTATGAGTTCCATTATGATCCTCTCCATAGCTTTGCAGACAAGGCTCGTCAAGCTTATGGGGCGGTAATTTCCAGGGTCCGTAGAAGCACCGCCTTTGTGGAGTGGGACCACAGTTGCCGTACGCCATTCTTTGGGTACGTATCCTGTAGTAAGCCTAAGATTAAACAGCAGCGTTATGTGTGGGTTTAGTTCCTCATTGAGTTCGTGTAGCACACAGCCGGGGACACCGTCCGGTCCCATTGATGCTGTGTTTTTTGCTTTAGAGAGAGCAGCTCTCACCTGGGCATCTGAGATGTTTGGGAGGCTAGACTCTGGTGGGATAGATATTTCTCCTTTTGGGGGGGAGGGAGGGGAGAAATTTGCACTGAACCTGTCTGCCAGTATGTTGGCAATGTCTGTGGGTTCAGTGTATTTGATTCTGGAAAGTCTCTGTGCTGTAAGGTAATGTAAATCATTTTTATTATTTATTTTCTCTTTTCCTTTCGATAGCTACTACTTCTAATTACATATAGTACTAAGTATTTAAATAACATGTTCTCTCTTCCTCTCTCTCTCTCTTCCTTCTTCCTATTCTTTTTTGTAACCAATGTTCCTTTTCTCTCTTTTCCCCATTATAAGTACTGTACATACTTTTCCTTTTTAAATAACTACAAATGATGTATATCCACGGTGGTGCAGAGGTTAGCGTTATCGCCTCACAGCAAGAGGTTCTCCGGTTCGATTCTCGGCTGGGGTGCCTTCTGTGTGGAGTCTGCATGTCCTCCCTGTGTTCGCATAGGTTTCCTCCAGGTACTCTGGTTTCCTCCCACATCCCAAAGACATGCTTGTAGGTGGATTGGACACTCTAAATTGGCCCTAGGCATGAGTGCGTGCATGTGTGCCTTCCGTGGAAGGTTGGGTGCCGGGCTGGTAACTCAACACTGTAAAACTCCACTGCCAGTCTTGAGCAGACAGGTGATCTGCTGTGGAGACCACTAACTGGGAAAAGCCGAAATAAGAAGATGTATATCTTCTAATTCTTCAGTAATAGTATAATTTGGCTTAATACCAAAGTGCTTTTTTTCTAGTGGGTCAGTGGTGGGGGTAACAAGGTGTTTCTGATTAGTGTTTCTAAATAGATGTTTTAGACTTTGTTTAGATGCATTTAAACATTAATACAGTACATTAATGGTGTTTTATAGATAGCTAAATACAAGTTTTATATATATATATATATATATATATATATATCATATGTATTTATCATATATATATATATATATATATGTGTGTGTGTGTGTGTATGTATATATATATATATATATATATATATACACACACACACACACACACACACACACACACACACACACACACACACACACACAAGGATCCTTTTTTTTTCTCTCTGGCCTGGTTAACTGGTTGGTAAATGACTGAAATGTAATACGATTTCTGATTTGAGGCAGCTGTTACTTCTAAATAGCTGTTTTTATATGAAAGGGTTAATTTTTTCATGATGTTGAAGTTTGGTGAGGAAACTGGTGGTCTGTGTGACTTTCTCATTGTGGAGATTCATGACATGCACTAACAATGCAGCTTGAGCGTTTTTTTTTTTTTTTTTTTTTGCTTTCTGTAAACTTTAAAAGCTTCAACATCTGAATTTCCCACCGAACATGCTATTTGAAGTAGTTTACCTCATTTGGTCTTCAACCTGTGGGATACGGATCTGTATCGGATCCGAGCCGGCAACGTTTGTAGCATCAGCTCCGAGCTCCAGAGTCCTCCCCTTACCCATAATACACCTCCACTGCCTTCCATCCCCGGATCTTGTTTGCTGCGATTTGCTTAATATCGTGTCTTCTGAGCTCCAGCTAGTAGTAGGTTAAGCTTTCTGTGAGTAAAAAATGTTTTCTCTTTTCATCAGATTAGGTTAGTATAGGTACCCCTTATCCTCCCCTCGCTCGGTGCATCGAGTGTTAGTGGTTTTCAGGTAGTTTGAGTAGTTTTTGTGGTGTAGGTAGTATCTCCCCTCCTCCAGTGTTCTCTGTCGTGTGTGTGGTGAGTGGGTATGTGTTCTAATTTAGAAAATTTTGCCTGTTTTTTTATGAGGCTATCTTTCTGTTATGGCTGAAAAACTTGTTTTCAAGAGCTGCACTGGGTGTGGCCGTAAGCTCTCCCCAGCAGATGGCCACACTCAGTTTGTTTTGTGCTTGGGTGTGGTCCACCTGAGCGTGGAATGTAGTATCTGTGCGGGCTTCAACCCCCGTGCCCTAAAGGATAGGAAGGCCAAGTTGGCCCTCAAAGGTCCTCTTCCTCCTCCTGACTCTTTCCTCGTCTTCGGTCACATCGGCTGCTGTGGCCGCGTCTCCCTCCTCTTTTCCTCTGGTGTCTCCTCCCTCCCAGGCTGAGACTCAAAACTCCTGTATCTAAGCCTGTGGTAGCAGAGCAGAAGAGAGGTAGAGAAAGGGCGAGAGAGTTGAAGATGAGGGAAAATAGGAAAAGGTCCCCGGACCTCGCTTCACCCAGCAAAACTCCATGGACCCGTGACTCCCCTCGGCTCTGATCTCCGAGGTTCTCCCTGGAGCCGGAGGAGGCACGTCCACCCTCTCGGGCCTCGGTACCCCGACCTGCCAGTTTGGAGTCCGTGGCCTCGTCACAGTCAAACCCGCTCCTTGTTTGATATGGATCTGGATAAGATGAGGCGCGTTATCCATACACAGATCCAGATGGTGGTTAGGGGGAGCTCGCTTCCTTTCAATCCATTTCTCCTTTTCTGATCCGACCTTCGGCTTCGGAGTACTCTGATACGAGGTTGGCTTTGGTCAGGGGGTCAGCGCTGACGGTATCTGTTTTCTCGACGCCGACAGCTGTCTGAAGCATTTCGGATCCAACCAGCTCGGATCTAAGCTGCTCTCAGAGCTGGAGCTAGGGTGTTGGATCCGAGGGAGGGGAACCTTTTCCATCGGCTCTGACTTCGTCGGGCCTGGTTCCCTCCCACGGAGCTCTGTCCACCATGGGCCTGGCTCCGATTCTCACGTTGGTCCTGGGGACACCGGCCTCCTTATTAGTTTCCCAGGAGGTTTGCTCTCCTTCGGTGTTCGATGTGGTAGAAAAGGTCCTCTCCGTCGGATCGAGACCGCTGACCATCCCCTCGGCTCTATGGTCCCCATTGTCTTACCAGAGGGAACAGCCTGTGCTCGAGCCCCAGACGGTTCCCCCAGAGGAGCCAAATGGCTTGCGAGCGCCTCACCGGAGATGTGCCTCGCAAGCATACTTGCAAGATGAGGCACTTGGACTCCCCCAAGTCCCTCACTGAGGACACAGATTTAGATGATGGAGAGGATTCCCCAAGATCAACTCCCGAGGATGTCTCCTTTGGAGGCATCATAGAGATCCTGCGCCAGCGGGGAGGTTGGTCTGCCCCCAAACCCTCTTCTAAGTCTGTGTTCCTGGTGGCTTTTGGCACGGGCCAGTCTACTTCCTGGGTGTCCCCTCCCATGGTTCCTGTGGTGGATTTGGTCACCTTGCGGGCATGGAAGGAACCTATGGAACATCATGGAGCCTATCCCCAAGTGACCCGTTAAAATTTTAAGCCCCCCCCATTGATAGGCCATCCTGGAATAAGGGCTCCCCCTTGGACGCCATGGTGGTAGCAGCAGCCACTAAAAGGGAACTTGCCCAGGAGAGTTCGTCGGTCCACCCTCCTGACCGGGAATCACGGATAATGGACTGCCTAGGGAAGCAGGTGTCCCCTTCGCTACCTTTTCGATCAGGACGTTGAATTACTTGGCCCATGTCACTAGTCTCCATCGCAACCTAGTAAAGGAGCTGGAGGAGTCTTCCCCCAAGTCCATGTCGCAGAAGGACAAGGCTTCCTTTTCCGTGAGGATGGCCACTCTAAAAGCAGTATCTAATACATCCGTGCGACTCCTCTCCCATGCTACGGAAGGAGCAGCTAGAGCGTCTGGGTCTGGCTTGCCCATGAGGCATAACGCCTGGCTCAGGTTATGTCAGTTTTTCTAATCCTTCAAGGCGTTGTTTGCAATGCCCCTTATGACGGTTCTACACTCTTCAGTAAGACTGTCAAGGAGACATTAGTCCAGAGTGAGGAGGACAGGAAGACACTGTCTGCTGTCAGGATCCACTTCTCTAACCCACAGAGGTCCTTTTTTCTTGAAACCAGAGAGGGCAAAAGAAGATGTGGTTCCAGAAGTCTCAGTATTCCCGGGACACTCAGGGCTCTTCTTCCCCCAGAGGCAGAGGGGGACAGAATGGATGCCGGCCCAGAGGCAGAGAGGATCTGCGGAACTTTAGGTCTCAAGAACCTTTCTCGGACAGACCCAGGCAGCAGCCTTGAGGGGTTGCCTGACTGCTCTACTCTGGAGGCAGTCGGGGAACGATTGCCCTTGCACCCAGCGGCATGGGAGTCCATAACAATAGGCAACTGGGTGCTTCAATTCATATCCAGAGGATACTCTATCCCCTTTGTGGGTTCCCCCATATCTCCCAGACACCTCCCAGACGTACCACACACGCAAAGGGAGGACAGCAGCATAGGAAATTTCCAAGCTGCTAGTACAATGAGCCATCGAAGCCGTGCTACCAGATCAGTCCGGATCGGGCTTCTACTCTAGGTTCTTTTTGGTGCCAAAGAAAACGGGGGACTTGAGGCCCATTCTGGACCTCTCTACCTGAACCTGTCCATTGCCAAAGAGAAGTTCCGGATGGTCACGCTACAGTCCATCATGCCATACCTGCAAGAGAGCAATTGGATGTGCTCGTTAGATCTCCAGGATGCTTACTATCACATAAAAATGCACAGAAACTCCAGGAGGTTTCTCCGCTTATAGCTAGGAGTCCATAATTATCAATTTCGAGCCCTACCCTTTGGTCTCACCACAGCCTCCAGGGTGTTTACCAAAGTGATGGTGGTTGTAGCGGCTCACCTGAGGCTTCAGGAGATTTAGGTCTATCCATACCTGGATGATTAGCTCCTCACTGCTCCCACCAGGCATCCACTTCCCCAAACCAGGGATTACTTCTTGACACTTGCCCTGCGTTTGGGCATCACAATCAACACATCCAAATCTCTCCTAGATCCTGTACAGGTGATCTACATTGGTGCCAGGATAGATGCTCTTCAGTGCAAAATATTTCTGACCTCGGAGAGAGTTCAGAACCTGAGGATGCATGTCTCCCTGATCTACCATTCTCATCTTCCAACGGCAGAATCAGTGTTGAGGGCCCCAGGCTCGATGGCGGCAACCATAACTCTTCTCCCATGTGCTAGGTTACACATGCAAATTCTTCAGTGGACTCTAGCGATTCAATGGTCACTGTTGGAACTGCCATTGACTTATCCTCTCCAACTAAATCAAGTGTCGGTCGTCCCTCATGTGGTGGATGAGCTCTCTGGACATTTTGGAGGGATGATCCTTTGTTCCAGCCCCGGCTCAACCCACAGTGACTACAGATGCCACATGCCTCCCAACTCAGGTGGGGGGTATTATTCGGGCAGGACAGTCCAAGGCCTGTGGTCCCCCATAGAGACCAGCTTGCATATCAGTGTCCTAGAGATGAGGGTGGTCCTGTTAGCATTACAGGCCCTTCATGCCTTTCTTCCTCTGGAGACGATTGCTATTCAGTCAGACAACATGTCAGTAGTCTGGTATATTAACGGACAAGGAGGGACCAGGTCTTAACCCCTTTGTTGCGAGGCCATGAGAGTGTGGGAATGAGCGATCTCCACCAGTCGCTTTCTCATCGCACATTCCGGGACGGTCCAACATTTTAGTGGACAGGCTAAGTCGGACCATTCTGATGTCTTACGAGTGGTCTCTGAATCTGTCAGTAGTGGAACATATCTTCAGCGAGTGGGGTCAGCCTTGCTGCGATCTCTTCGCATCTCCTTCCAATGCAAAGTGCAGCAAGTTTTTCGCTCTGAACCCCCTGCTGGGGGAGTCCACCAGAGACACTCTAGTTCATGCTTGGCCTCCCGGTCTTCTATATGCTTACCCACCAGTACCTGTCATTCCAAGGTTTCTGCAGAAAGCTTGTCAACTGGGGAGCAAAGTGATCCTCATTGCCCCATTCTGGCCTCACCAGGTATGGTTTTCCCATCCTTTGGTCTCACCTTCTGGCTCTACCTTGGATCCTAGATGCTATTCAAGATTTAATTTCACACCCTTCATGGGTGCCTCATCCGAGTCTGGACAGCCTGAAGCTCATGGCTTGGCTGCTCCAGTTCCTGTAATTGCTAGGACTCCCGGACTATCCTCAGTTAGATCTATTTTGGTAGTTGCTCATAAGTCTTCGCCAGAAAGGTTTATCGCAGCAAGTGGAAACGTTTTTCTTTCTGGGCCTCTCAAAGGCGTTTAGACCCTTTCACGGCCCCTATTTCCACTATTCTTGATTGTCTAGCTAATATTTTCCAGCATGGAGCTAGTTCTTCTACTGTCATTCAGTTGGCTGCCGTTTCTCATTTTCATGTGGGCGAGAATTCTGCCTCCTTAGCATCTTCCAGACTGTCCCCCATGGGACCTTACTATGGTTCTTCAAGCTTTGGATGCTCTGCCTTTCGAGCCTGCTGCAACTGCAGATCTAAAATTTTTATTGTGGAAAACAGTTTTTCTGGTGGCTATTACCTCCGCTAGTAGAGTTTCAGAATTACAGGCCTTGTCCATCAAACTTCCGTTCATGATTTTTCATAAAGACAGAGTTTCTCTTTGAACCATTCTCCAGTCAGTAATAATCAGACTATTAATTTGCCTGTGTTTTTTCCCAGTTTTACAAACAAGATGGAATACAAACTCCACATGATGGATGTTCATAGACAGTTGCGATTCTATTTACACAGGACAAAAAATTTCCATAAATCTGATCAATTGTTTCCTTCCTTCTGTAAACCCTTTTTGGGGAAACCTATCTCCAAGGTCACTATAGCTAGATAGATTTCTTCATGCATCCTACAGGTCTTTAAGGACAGAGGCATGTCTCCTCCAGGTCAGGTAAAAGCTCATTCCACTAGGTCCATGGCTACATCTGCGGCTTTTTGGTCTAGAGTGTCTTTGGAAGACATTTGTTCTGCAGCTACTTGGTCCTCATCTCATATTTATTTCTCATTACAAATTGGATTTGACTTCCAGAAGGAGAGCATCCTTTGGTTCTGCAGTGCTCTGGAATATCCTTCCATGAAGGGCCTCCTAGGAGTTTAGTAGCTGGGGACTCTGTCCCACAGGTTGAAGACCAAATGAAGTAAACTACTTTAGATAAAGAAGTTATGTACTCACCATAACATTCCATCTGAGGAGTTGTACTTCATTTGTCTTCGACAGTCCCTCCCTCCTTCCCCCGGACCTTTGCGCATGATCATCCTACGGTCTGCAGTATAGGACACAAGTATATTTATCAGGTCGGGTTCTCAGTATAAGTTCAGCAAAATCGATCTGGGGATGAAAGGCAGTGGAGGTGTATTGTGGGTAAGGGGAGGAGTCTGGAGCTCAGAGCTGATGCTAGTAAAAGTTTCCGGCTCGGATCCGTATCCCACAGGTTGAAGACAAATGAAGTACAACTACTCAGATGGAACGTTATGGTGAGTTCATAACTTCTTTTTTTTCTTCACTAGAGACAACTTCTGTTATACATGAGCCTATTTAGATACTTTTTAACAATTTTATGAAGCTGCAGCTTGAGGAAACAACGGTGACCTTTTGAACTTGTTAAATGGTTGTACTTAGAATTTCAAGAGAAATGAATTCTGTTATCCTTCACTAGATACTTTTAAATGGTAAATAATTAGTTCTGATAAGTGTTTAACTCCTTTGAAAATGCCTATGTTCTCTTATAGATGCATACATTCTGCAGATTCAATGACACTATTAGTAACTAAATGACATCAAGTGAACTAGGAGCTGCATTAGAAAACTCATTATGCATATTAACATTAGACTTGTGTTATATAACTAAACCTTTAGTAACTAAACAGAGGGTTGTGAGGCCCCTTTTATTCCTCTCTTCCCCCCTTCCTGATGAAAGACTTCAACATAGATATTGTTAATACATATGAGTAATATGTGTATAATTGCAAAATATAATAGTTATACTGTAATACATGTTATATATGTATATTCAACAGATCCTTACATAACAAATGTTAGATGACTGATAAAATGGTTAAATCATCTGATGTTTCTTGAAAAGTCTTGGAAATATTGACAGTCTTCTTAACCTTCAGCTTCTAATGTTTATGCATTCTTTGATCTGATGTTTATTTCTGGCGTATCAACGTATTAGAGGTCCTATTATATGTGACACATTCATATAGCTTCTGATATATTGGACACACATTCTAATGTATATTTTATGGATTCAGATTTCTTTAGCTGCTTTCATAATGCTTTTCTTTTTTGATTTTATACTATATTCTAAGCAGGGATGGATAATTTGTGTCTTTTGGTATTGGAGAGGTGGTGGTTGGATGGGTTTAGTTAAGTTTTTAACTAAACTAGAAACTTTGTTTCATGTACGTGTTTATAAATAGTTTTGGGTTTTTGAAAGTAGTGCTTAATACACGTTATGCATCCATGATGACTTTTCAGTAGATTTCAAGTCAACACGGAAGAAAGGTCTTTCAGTTAGTAATAACATACACATTATAGTCAATGGCTTGTAAATGTCTATCATTTAATATTAATGGTTTGATCAATAATTTCAAAAGAGCTGGTTTGATTAAATATATCAAAATGCATAAATCCCAGATCATCTTCTTACAAGAAACCCATCTATTAAAGAAAGATCTACAAAAGTACTCATTCAATGGCTGTACCATTCTGGCTGATTCATGTTTTAAGACTAAGAGAAGGGGCACTCTTATTCTATGGAAAAATACTAATACTATGCCAAAAATTATAGATACAGTTTCAGATAGACAGGATGCTAAGTATGGTTGTTTTGGAAATCAGTAGGAAGTATTATACTTTGAGTAATACATACTGGATACCAGGACTGAATACTAAAAATGTTGACAAATATCTGGACCTGATTACTTTAAATGCAAAAGGGGAAATTATAGTAGCAGGTGATTTTAACCGCCTATTATCAGGCAATGATATTTCTAAAAATGGTTAAATAAAACTAACATCTCAAGCCAAGAAGTTAAATGACTTTACAAACCAGATGAACCTTAAAGATATACATGGCCTAAGAGAACATTATTCCTTATTCTATACTCACTATTCATATCGATTTTGTACACAAACAAACATTGATAAGGTCTTTGTATAAAATAATATATACTCTAAAATAAGTGACGTATCTATAATGACTTGTCCCCTTTCGGACCATAATGCTATAAACTTTACATTAACTATGCTTACAGATGATTTAAGATAAGAAGTGATGGTTCAGTTAAGAGTGCATCTAACTTAGTGGGCATATAAGAAGCGTTCAAAAACTACTATAAAGATATAAATAATAACACACCACTTTTGGAGGCATAATGCAATAAATACTTTTATTCAAGAAAATATAACTACTAAGGTGTCAGTGCAACAAAATAACATAGTAAATAAACAAATAACACTAACAGAAGTGAAAGAGCAAATAAAAAAAAATAAAAGATAATAAATTTCTAGGACTGGATAAAATAATTCCTGAACTATATAAGATTTTTCATGAATATATAATAAAGAAAATGATGAGTGCCTTTACTATGGTTAAGCAAAAATGTATAACACCCCTATTGTGGAAATACTTTATCTCCCCCATATTAAAATAAGGTAAGGACCCCAAATTGTGTGATTCATATAGGCCAATTTCGTTACTAGACACCGATTATAACATTTTCAAGACAATATTAGATAATAGGATAAAGAAAATGTTACCTAATCTAATACATAATTATCAGACAGGGTTCATTCTTCATAGAAAAGTCCAAGATAACATTATTAAATTACTGTTGTTAATAGACATAGCATGCATATACAAAAAACAATTAACTATTATCAGCCTAGACATAGAAAAGGCTTTTGATTCTGTTAGTTGGTCTTATCTACAAAGAATTCTGACGGGTTTTGAATTCTCCTCAGATTTCGTCAATTTATTAATGAAAATCTATAGTGGGACACAAGCTTATGTGAAAATTGGATCATGTCTATCCTCACCACTAGAAATCCTCAAGGGAACTAGACAAGTTTGTCCTTTTTCACCATTATTGTTTGCTCTTTCAGTGGAACATTTTGATGTATATATCAGAAACAAGCAAAATATAAAAGGCTTTCAAATTAATCAGGACTATTGTGCTAAGATACAATTATTTGCTGATGATATGTTAATGTTGGGTGATATTGATGGTTGTTTGCATGATGTTATAAATACCTTAAGCAAGTTTGAAAGAATTACATTTAATTTAGTCATAAATCCAAAACATTACTAATTAACAAAAAGATCAACAAAAATCTAAGAGTGAATAGTCTGTTTAATTGGGAGAACAGTGTATTAGAATATTTGGGTGTCAGTATAGAGAGTACATGGAAAGAGTCTGTTAAACTATGATACAATAATTTAATAACCACCATTAGTGAACTAATCAAAAGATGGAATAAATTGTTCTTCACAATGGACGATAAGCTCTCTTTAATTAAAATGATAATTTTACCTAAAATTTTGTTTTATATACAGTCATTGATACTACCCCCTCCCAAAAACCTATTTAAAAATTAGATTCCATGCTACTTAAATTTTTATGGTTCCCCTTAAAACCTAGGATTGCTTATAAATGGCACATTAGAGCTTGGAACAGTAATGGGATAGCATTCCCTAGCTTAGATCTTTATTCAAAATCTGTTATAGTTAATGTAATATTACTTTGGATCACATCTACCTATATATCTTGCTGGAAAACAATGCATGAGATTCATATAACTGATGTCAGAACTATAAAAACTTAATTTAAGGAACAATGTAGAATAAGTAGAGTTCATTGGCTTTTATGTGAATTTTCTTTATTTAATAAGAAGTTTGATCATTTTTCTTATGGCATTAATCAAATATTTAATAACTTTAAAAATGTAATTGATTGTAATTACAACATTAAACAATTTCTATTTCTTACATTCCCTATAGCATACTCCCCTGATTGCCTAGATTCATTCAACATCGATGCGATGCAAAAATTAAAGGAAAATAACTTGATATTCTGGCATCAGTTTATTGAAAATGAATATTAAACCACTAAATTCTCCTTTATGTAGTTTTGATAATAGTCAAGACAGTTGATTGTTTATACACTCATTACGACAGTTTATAGAAACCCCATGTCATATCCTTTAAAGCTGTTGGTCCCCTGTATGACCCAGGAAACTCTTAGCACATACTTAAACATACTGGAGACACTCCCCATTCACCCCAACCCATTATTCATGGGTGACTTTAACTGCCCCACTATAAACTGGGTGTCATACACTGCTTCAAACATGCAGGCGCAGAGATTCCTGGACTTCGTAAATACAAGCACTTTGAACCAGGTAGTCCATACGCCACTATGGGAGCTAACATCCTTGACCTGGTCCTCACAAACATGGGAAAAGGTTGCACCCCTCCCCCCAGTACGTTGAAATAAAAATAAAACCTGGGACCCCCTAACCCTGGAACTTTTAGGAATTTTTCTGAGGCAAACAAGTGACACTTCAGCAAAATTTCAAGCCCCCCTCCAAAACCCTAAGATCACAACTGCCTATGAATAATTCTTCACAGAAGCCCTGTACAAGCATGCTAATAGCTGCGGAATAAACACGTGCCAGACTTGAAAAGAAATAAGCCACAGTGGTGGAATCTCTGTATCAATAGGTTGTATAACAAAAGGGAAAAATATTCACAAAAATTAGGAAATACAATGCCCAGCAAGGTAAAAAACTTCATCAATCTAAACAAGCAGCAATATGTTGAAAATTGTATTTGTGTCAGAGCATTAAAACTGGGGCATTTTATTATTATTAAAAGCAGGAAAAAAAAAACAGAACTGCATTTTAACAATTATCAAGCTGTAGCATGATTTTTGCTTTGCATACATCACGATTTTTACCTTTGCATCTTTAACTTGAGGAAACCATCTGAACGATACCTTCCATATACAATCGTGGCTGTATTAGTGGCATGTCTGTTGTACACTGTAGATGTTTATACTAATCAAACTGTTTTTGTGGGTTAGCCCTTCAGGTTGTCTTTTTGTTTTATATTTGTGGCATCCCCAGTGCATGTGATCATAAATGGCGTCCCATGTGGTATATTTTTTGCATTTACTAGCTGTGACCCAGTGTGTGACTGCATTGAACATTTTGCTTTTCCAAGAAGGAAGTTGATAATTTTGTTTTTATTACTTTAAGGCTGGAGTCTGTTAGGCTAGAATACAGTGCAGGACTGAAGAACATTGCAAATACACTGATGGCCAAGGCACTGCAAGAATGCCCCAGCTCAGGTAAGAGACCTCATTGATTAACAGCATGCTGTTGACATTTCCCTTATGTGGTTGTAATGTATAATTAGCTCTCTTTTACAAGTCACAGGTGACTATTGTACTGATCCTGTAGACAGACAACACTGTCCTTGGAGTTTTTCGAGGCAAAGGGGAGAAGCAGAAGTAGGTTGCCAGGTCTTTCTTCCATATCAGATATACACACATTTACACCTCTATACCTGAGCATTTACTAAAGAAGTCAAGTTTCTTAGACCTGGTCTGGATATCAGAACCATTTCCTGGATGATGAACTGCTGTTGTAAAAGGTCTGTTACACAGCAAAGATTTTGGTATGCAGCTTTTTAAACTGGTATTCGGCCAGTAATCTCAAGTGCCCTTAATTTTCAATTTGTAATGTAGTTCTAAAGAGTTGGTAATGCAGTGTGACTGTCCATTTATGATGATTGGTGACTGACACTTTGACATATATTGAGTTTGATTGCTTCTAGCTTGATGTAGTTTATAGCAGCAAAATTGTTCTATATCTATCTATGATATTGTTTGTGCTACATTTTCAACACCATGTTTGTTCCAAGCATCATTGAAAGATTTCCACCATTTGCTGTGTTGTCATTGTAATGGCCATTTACTTTTCCTCAGTTTTAAATTGAAAAAACAAAACCTAGTTAAGCCTGAACTTCTCTATTTTCTGTTGAGGTTTTCATAATTTAAGTTATTTATATGCTTTCTGACATTCTCATTCAGATATCAAAAAAAGTCCTTCAAGGCCTTCCTGAGGTCTCGCCCACTATGTCAGACTTCAGAGTTCTCAAAGTTTGCAACCTTTTCACTTACTAGTACATTACTGACTGACATTTAGTCTAGTGTCAGGGACCCTCACTGCTGGACAGTTTGTTGTGTCCATCATCTCTTCTGTTTCAAACAGTCAGCTGTTTTCTCTGAAGCTCCAGCAGACAAGGTGCACAGTCCCTACAATGATGTTATGCCGCAGTCCTTACGTCTGCTATTTCAGCTTTCCCTTAGCGTGGCAGTTAACACAGACTGTATCCACAGCATCTGCAGAGAGCTGTCATGTGACTCACTGTAATTTTGACTGAGCTGGTGCCATGGATAGACAGCAGGCTCAGGCATCTGCCTATGTACCCTGGTGTGACGTGAGAGTTTCGTATGTTTTAGTCGACCAGTCTTCAGCAGGCATTATGTATGATTTGTTCACAGGCAAGTACTAGGCTAGCTACCTTTGTGGATCATTTTAAGCATAGTCAGTTTCACTTTTGGTGTTTGAGTTAACCTTATCCCATTTGGTGTGAGATTGGCTTTACCCATTGACAGTCGATAAATTGTACGTTACCCCTAATGGGAATAACTGAGATCATATGAGAGGACCTATACATGGGATAAAGCATTTAGGAGCTGCCTCTTTCCATTAGTAGCACGGGGGGCAGTCCTGGAGTATATTTTCTGTTTCTCATCCATAGATCCAAATTGCTTTTCAGTGTGGGCAGGGACGAGGTTTGTTTTACTTGGATGGAGAGTATGTTCCAGAGCAGTGAAATCCTCTGTGAGATGCATCTGTCCCTCCAGATTGTTCAGTTTGTGTTGCAGAAGAGGTTTAGATCCCTAGACAGAGTATTTCTGATGCCATTTGACTTGCTAATGTGCAATAAATCCAGTAGTATTGCATTAGAGGTTGCTTTGTATGCTAGACACAGGTCACCTCTTAGCAGTCTGTAAAGTCCAGTGTATAGTGACAGAACTTTCAGTCGTCCACATCCACATAGAACATATTGTTTAGGCCTTGTATCCCTTTAGTAAGGTATCTCTGTTGGCATTCCAGTTGCATTTGTCAGGACAGGTATATGCCAAATGTGGCATTACACTTAATGATCGGCCTTATGGGGGACTGAGTAAAGGGGAGGGGCAGTGACATCCCTAGATCTAGACACAATCTCTTTCTTTATAAGCTGTGCAGTATAAAAGGACTTTCCTATGACAGTGGACACATGTTGGTCAAAAGTTAAGTCACTGTTCGCATAAGTTCCCAAATCCTGAACTGGGTCAACTGTTAGGGGCATATTGTCAAAGTGGTAGCTCCCTGAGATAGATATAGTAATGCATTTTTTGGCATTTAGTTTCAGTCAGTTTTAGTTTCAGTTTAGTTTCAATTTTGGCAAAAGTTATAAATTTCGGATAAACCCTTCCGCAGGATGACAAAGTAATTTGTTAGAGGAAGCAGACCTTTTTGTTATTGAAGCCTTCTGAAGATGTCTTGAGCTTTCTTCAGTCTTCACATCATCATCTTGCAGTATTACCCATCCAACCACCCCCCACAAAAAAAAAAAAAAAAAAAAAAGGAGCGGAAGAAGAATCTTCACAGACTAATGAAATTGCTCAGTTCTCATATGGTCTTGCCCCCTTTGCACCTAAGAGGATTTCTCTACTGTGAGCTAACATTTGCAGTCCTGACTGTTGTCTAGAGCAACACAAGGGAGAGATCTGTTCTCTTCATTTTGTCCTGATGTGAGAGTAGTCAGAGTATCAGTTGATTCTTGGTGTGGTTGTGGATGGCCTTGTTTTACGGCTTTTAGGTCTCCCTCAAACAAGAGTTTGTTCAGAGACCAAGACATCTGGACAGCGCTGTTTAAGCAGGCTCAGACTGTACTCCTTAGGAACCTTCCTTCATTTAGATTTCAACCAGAGGTTTTATTTACCTGACTTCTGAGTGTTAAGAGAGACCAAAGACTTCTGCACCATCTTGGATCTCTGCAGCTTCCTTGAGCACATCCATTGTGTGAAGTTCCAAGATGGTAACTGTTATGGGGTTATGCTCTTTACATACATTACAGCTGTTTGATGGAAGAAAGATACTATAAATCTGTCTAATTTTCCCATAAGTATATTTAACATTATAGCTCCTCTCCATCACTAACCTTCTACTTTATCCATTCTCCTTGTATCCAATGGCTTCTTAAATGCTTCTTTGGAATCCCTCTTCACCGCCCATTCCAGTTATCCGTTCCTTGGGTATTACAGAGCTGCATGTACCTTTGGAGATTCAGTGAGTAGTTAGCTCGTACAGTCTGCTGCTGCTGATGTAACCCCTCCTGCCTTCATAATCTTGTATTTTCTGTTCAGGAAGACTTCTTATCTTCTTGACATAATCTTGTGTATGCCGTGCCCCCTACCCCCATCTATTCTGGTCTCAGGTGAGAAGAGCTGTTGCTCTTCTAGTTGTTAATGTCTTTTCCTGACCATTATGCAGGCACCTTTTTTGCTAGATTTTCTTTGGACTCCTTACAGCAGTCTAATGCAACTTTCCTTTTATGGCCTCTGAAACTGAATAGCACATATAGTGTTCAGGATGTGGTCTGATCAGGTTATTGTAGAGTGGAAACAATATTTCTTTGCTTCTGCAGTGTGTCCTCATGAGGATGCATCTCAACATTCTGTTTGCTGCTATTGCCCATTTTTTGTATTCTCCCTCACCATTTTCTCCTCTCCCATGCTGGTATTTCCCACTAGAGTCCTAGCCCAAGTGTGGTACTTTTCCTTTGAGCTTCATTTGCAACTTTTCTGTCCACTTATTCATCCTTTTCACCCCCCCCCCCCATTCTTCACTGCTGGACTTCTCTCTCTTTTTTTAGCTTTTGGTGTTAATGAAAAGGTTTTGTAGCCTTGTGTTCCCTCTAGTATATCTGATACAAGCACACTGAAGAACACTAGACCCAGGTCAGACCAATGCAATATTCCGGTATTCACTTTCCTAGTTTTTGAATTCTTCTTCTCAACACAACTTCCTTTGTGCTCAAGCTCTGTCCCAAGTTCTAGAGCTTTGTGCTCATCCTGTTTTCCTTGGCCAGGCTGACTCTACTTTCCCAGAGATGTTGGCATGCTCCTTGTGTAAAATTATTGCCAGCCTATTCCATCTTTGTTCTTTCTTGCTGCAGTGCTATTTCATTCCTTGCTTTGTGCTAGTATCTTTCAGTTTGTCATTTAACCTAAGGCTTAGCTAAGTACCCCTTTGCAAACCTTATTACTTGTTTGTTTTTAGGTAAGGGCCTGTTTATTAGTGGAGGATCATATGTCAATAGTATGTATGTATGTATGTCTGCCCAAGTGCCCCTCCAAAAATGTCTAAAGGGACATGTAGATTCCAATTTCCACAGAAATTTCCACTGTTAATGCATGTTTTTTTGTTTGGGCCCTTTCACAATGTGTCTTTCTTTTTTCTTTGAGTTTTAATAAGAAACTGTGAAAAGGGAATTAGCACTGTAGGCCTGATACGATGTTATTCATGTCACTATTCCTCACTTCTGGGTCCTAGGCTCCTCCCATAATCCCTTGCTGCCCTGTAACCCCTCAGATCTCATTTGTCACTCACCGCTTCAGACATGATTCCTTTGGCTCAAGTCTCTTCTGGGGATAAGTGCTTATATTTATACTATTTTTTGTAGTTCAGTATAGATTTTGAATTTTCTTAACTGTTTATCCTTAGAGTTTAAGCTTTAGTCTTTGTATCCTCTCCTCCCTACTAGCTATCCCCCTTTTATTAAGCCTTTTGGTGCCATTTGTCCTCAAAAAAAAAAAAGAATTTCTCTAGTTCTAGGCTTGCCTTTCCAGTTTTCTACTAGTTTTGTGTTTTGGTTGCCTTTTGCTGGTTTTTGACTACTGTTCAGCCTCCTGGTTAATGGTCTTGGTTTGCATTTGATTTTGGCACTTGATCTGTTTTTGTCATCATGTCTGATAAGCCAGCAGGTTTTAAGAGATGCTCCTCGTGTGGTCAGAAGATGCCCATTTCAGACTTGCACGAGGAGTAGCATCTGTTGTTTGGGAGCCAACCACCTGGAGGTTGAATGCAACATTTGTGCCACATTCAACCCCAGGGCTTTGGTTGAGCACCACAATAAATTTTTGTTGATAGGCTTGGTTCAGGGGGGTCCGTTGGCCCTAGTCTCCAACCAAGCCAGGTCTCTCTGACCATAAGAGGAAGGCTTCCTCTGTTTCTGGGTCATCTTCCTCTAAGAAATCTAGGCTATCGAATACTAGCTCCTCTGTTCTGACTCCAGTCATGGCACTGTCGGATCACATGACCTCTGATCTGAGATCCCATGAATCTACTCCTGGAACCAAGGCCTCTGGATTGACACCTTTGGATCTGGCCAAGACTAGAACTACCACGGATCCGACCTTCTCGGTCGGATCCAGGGCATTCAGATGCTAAATGCTTGGATCCTCAGCAGTTGGCCTCAGATCTGAAGAGGATGAATCTGGGATCCGTATCGGATCCCACTGTCTTCATTGTGGACTCTACATCAGTTTCAGGCCTGGGGTAGCCTTTTGCAGTTCCCAGGCACAGAAGCCGTTCGAGAGGCATAGGAGGTCCTTGGGGTCTAGATACACATCCCTAGCTAGGTCTTCTGCCTCTTCTAGGAGCTTGCTCCCTTCTGACATGGACAGGATTATGAGGTCCTTCCTTAAGGCTGAAATTGAGTTGGGGCTTCTTGTGTCTCCTGCCCATTTGGCTAGGGGTCCTTCCCCTCCCCGTACACTTGAATCTCTCCATCTAAATCAGGTGCTTTCGGACTTCCGGGCTCTAGGGCATGGAGAGGAGGTGACTGGGATTCCTAGAGCCCACTTTGTCTCTACCCCGTCCAAGTCCCTGACCAGTTCTGCTCTTCTTCCCTCAGAGTGGATGGGGTCCTGGGCCCAGCCTATTGCTCCAGAGTCATTGGGGGAGGGTTCCAGTCCAGACTGTTTGGACCGATTTCTGCCCCTCGCTGCTTCAGCTCTCGACAGTTTGGGGCCGGTATTATCCAGGGGTCTTGAGGTGGTGGCACGTTCTGCTCCCTCTTCTTAGGTGGTCTTCCCCACTGGGAATAGGGACGGGGCATCATTCAGCCCTTCAGCCTTCCGGGTGCCCAAAGCAAAAGCAGTTCGCAAGTGCCGATCGGCCGACTCCTGAGAGTTTCAAAATCGAATTCAGATCCGAAGTCTTCATTAAAGCTGAGTACCCCATTGGGGAAACTTTTTTCTTGCTCCAGACCGATGACAGAAAAAGTTAACAATTGTATTTCTTGTGGGAAGCAAATACCTCATAAGGATTTTCATTCTTACTGTATTCCTTGCCTAGACCCTGATCACGACGTTGCTAGCTGTCGGTTTTGTGCTAGATTTAACCAACGCACTAAGTGTCGGTACGATTTTGCCTTTCATTACTTTGGCTGAAGGTTTAATTATATAATGCCGTAAGAACAGCCGACGACTGGAGTTTATAAAAAGTGCAAGGAAAAGGACAGGCATCCTAGGTCCAAAACCGACAACAAGGCCCCCGCTAAGCCAGTCGCTGGTTCGCCGGTTCTCAGTGAGGCGCTTTCGCAGCCACTAACGCCTGCTACCTCAGAGCCACAGGCCGCTACTAACTCCCATGTGGAGCCAACTAGACCTCTAGATACTCAAGGTATTGGACCCTCGGAAACTATTCCCTCAGATGGGTCCAGAGCCGCTGAGTAGGCATCGGCTTCTGAGAGTGTTTTCAGACCTACACAGTTATATGTCAAGCCTACCTCAACTTCAAAGACTAAAACAGCTCTAAAGACAAAGAAACAAGTACAGCATTCTCCTGGACAGATTTCCATGCCTAAGAAACAGATGCTTAAAATGGCCGAAGACCTAATTACTTTGATCAGGGGTTCCCATCCCCCTCCTGATAACAGGCCTAGGCAAGTGACAGAATATGACTCTTCTGATCAGGTTTCAATTTCCTCTGACTCCTCTTCTGAACAGGGATACTCGTTTCCTCCCTATGAGGATTCTGATGCTGAAGAATCTATTCCTTCAGCCTCTCCTCCTGAGGATTATTCTTTTGGGGAAACCCTGCATACCATGAGGGAGCATTTTCAGTGGGAGAGCCAAGATTATTCAGAATCTAAGAAAAGGCTCAGAGATTTTTTTTTTTACTACCTCAGCACAGACCTCTTGCTATTCCACCTGTTCTATACATTGTAGATGTATTTTCAGAGTCCGGTTTGTCTCCTGACGCTTTACCTCCTGGACCTGCTAAGCCAGGCAGATACTACAGGGTTCCAGACTCTCATAAATTTCTATATAAAAACCCTGCTGCTGACCCAGAAACTATATCTCAGGGTCCCAAAGTGGTCAAGGCTTCCACTGCAAAAAACCCTGTCCCCTCTGATAGGGATTCTAGGGCACTGGACACTTCTGCTACCTTGGCTATAAGGGCTTTAAATTGTCAGTTTCATATGCTTAAATATCAGCAATACTTAATGTCACTGCTTAACAGAAAATGTTGACAAATTCTGAATGTTCTGATAACAAGGAAATGCAGGATTTATTGCATGCAGCTGAACAAGTGGGAAAGCATACTTTGCAATGTGGTTTTGATTCACTGAAGGCCTCTTGCAGGGCCGCTGTTACGGGTTTTGTCATTAGAAGGCATGCTTGGTTAAAGGAACAGAATCTGCCTGATCATGTTAAAGCAAAATTATTGGATGCTCCATTACAGCATGATACTTTGGTGTTAAGGCAGAAGAGGTGTTGAAGACAATGGAGGATAAAGCGAAATCCATGCCGACAGTTAAGGATTTCTTACAGGTACAGCCACCCAGATTTAGCAGGAACTGGCCTACAAAGAATTGGTCCTTTCCAGTGTCAGACAGGCCACAAACAGGTAGATACAGATGCCCCAGAGGCAGATCCCAGCCCCAAGGCTCATACAGGCCTAAACAATGGGATGCTTCTACCTCCAAAAGTGGAGAAGACAAATCACAACCATACAGGAAACAGTCCCAATGATTTCTCCCTGCCTGCACAAAGCACTTATCTTTTGGCAGCCCCCTTAGGGGGAAAACTAGCACTTTTTTCACCAAATTGGCACATGATTACCCAGGACAAATGGGTCTTGAACATAGTGTCTCAGGGCTACAGGTTCCACTTTCACACCCTGCCAAAGGCAAAAGGTATGCCAGACCTGCCACACAATCAATGGGCAGAGGCACAAAAGCAAGTTTCATCCCTCATGGACATGAGAGCCATTCAGCAAGTGCCACAACAAGAGCAGGGACAAGGATTTTGCTCAAGACTTTTCCTGGTGCCCTGAAAGGACAAAGCCTGGAGACCAATACTGGACCTGTCTATTCTGAACACATTTCTGGACGTTCCAAAATTCAAAATGTTGAGACTGCAGAAGCTACTGCCCATGCTGGGCAAGAAGGCTTGGCTCGTTACTTTGGACCTAAAAGAGGCATACCTGCATGTTCCAATCAGACAATCTTGCAGAAGATACCTCAGATTCATTGCTGGCTCAATCTACTACCAATTCTCTGCACTGCCCTTTGGCTATCTACTGTGCCCAGGGTCTTCACCAAATGCCTGGCACCAGTAATTGCATTTTGCAGAAAAAGAGGAATTCAGATATATCCTTACTTGGACAACTGCCTTATTCAAGCAGAGAACAAAGACATTCTACTACAGCATCTGGCGTTTGTAAAAAGATTACTAATTTTCCTAGGGTACACAGTAAACGAAAATAAATCAAAACTAGTACCCTCTCAAGAGATAATATTCCTGGGTGCAAGCATAAATACAACTGCCCAGATGGCTTATCTCACGCCAGACAAACAAAGACAACTGACTTCTTTCTTCAAAATGTTGGCAACAAAGATCCAGTTATCTGCAAGAAAAATTCTGCAGGCTTTGGGCTTCATGGCATCCTGCATTCTGCTAATTCCATATGCCAGACTGCATATGAGGAAACTACAATGGTATCTAAAAAGTGTTTGGACTCAACATTGCCACAGCCTGGAAACATTAATTACCCTCATTCCCTGCCTACAGCAGGAGTTTCAATGGTGGGCACAGGCCTGTCACCACAACAAGGGGCATCCATTCACTTTACCCACAGCCAGGCAGACACTAACAACGGATGCATCAGATTATGCCTGGGGGGCCCACATGGCAGGAAAATGTATTCAGGGCACATTGCCTGCAAGCCAGATGCATCTTCATATCAATCAAAAAGAGATGCTAGCTGTTCAGAATGCCCTGACAGCTTTCAAGGATCTACTTCATCCAGGACAACTACTGATAAAGACTGACAATACTACAGTCATGTAGTACATAAACAAGCAGGGAGGCACACATTCCTACCCCCTCTGCAGACAAGCCATGACTTTGTGGGACACATCATTGACTTAAGTTCAACTGCAAGCACTGTTCCTGCCTGGAAAAATAAATACTCTGGCAGACGAACTAAGCAGAAACCTCATGGATCCCCCACGAGTGGAAACTGGATCCACAAGTCTTCAGCATGATAACAAGGAAATGGGGATGCCCAGACATAGATCTATTTGCCTCCCCTCACAACTGCCAACTACAGAAATTCTGCACAAGGATTTACCACAAGCAAGCATGGAAAGTGGATGCCCTATCCTTCAGCTGGAAAAACCTAACAGTATATGCCTTTTCTCCACTGCCTCTCCTCCCCAAGGTACTCCTAAAGGTCAGACAAGAGAAGCCAAAAATTATACTGATTGCCCCAGACTGACCACGCCAGCACTGGTACCCAATTCTAATGAACTTGTCACAAGGTCCAGCCTGGACATTGCCTCAAACTTTTCACTTACTGACCCAACAAAACAATCAGATCCTGCACAACCAAATCAGTACCTTAAATCTAGCAGCATGGGGGATAATGTAGCCATTCAGAACACTCCACTCTCCAAATTTGTAATGGATTTTATCTTGGAGGCCAGGAGGCCCAGTACCAGAAATCTTATGCAGAAAAATGGAAGATGTTCTGTGCTTGGAACCCGAAACAAGGAATTGACACATTTGTACCAAATATTCCTCAGATTTTACAGTGTTTAACTGAGATGCTGGACAAAGGCCTATCCTTTTCATTAATTAAGATTCATGCCTCTGCCATTTCAGCCCATTACAATACGGAACCACCTATCTTTTCTCATCCTTTACTAAGACAGTACCGCAGAGGGGCCAAAAACATAAGACCCCCAAGGAGAGCACCAATGCCTGCATGGGACCTAAATTATGTCTTGGAAAAACTCACAATGCCTCATTTTGAGCCAGCCTCAACAGCGGATATTAAATTCTTATCCTGGAAAACAGCTCTGCTCCTAGCAATAACCTCTGCAAGACGAGTCTCGGAGTTACAGGCACTCATGGCTGTAGAATCTTTTATCATTTTCCATCCAGACAGGGTTTCTCTGAGGAAGAACCCTACATTTATGCCTAAGGTGGTGTCCAGTGTGGCCCTTAACCAAACCATTTACTTGCCTACCTTTTATCCAAACCCACAGAACAAGGGTGAGAGACTTCTGCATTCTTTGGACATACACAGACACCTACGCTTCTACTTGGACAGAACTAAAGCTTTCAGAAAGACTGAGCAACTTTTAGTGGCATATGCTGCAGAGGATCACAAGGAAAGGCTATCTCAAACAGACTATTTAAAAATGGATAGGCCATTGCATTCATTTCTGCTACTTAGAGCATGACAAATCAGTGCCTAAGGACATTAGGCCACATTCTACCAGAGCAGCAGCCATTTCAGCAGCCTTTCTCAGAGGAGTACCAACCAAAGACATCTTAGAGGCTGCAACTTGGAGTTCAGTGCACACTTTTACAAAGCATTACCACTTACCTCTCGACTCTAAATCCAGAGTAGGCTTTGCCACTGCATTTCTGCAGGGCCTCATAGCCTCTCCTAATCCTGTTTAGCCCAGCCACCCATCCTCAGCTTTGGGATTCAACCCAAGAGTAATGACTACAACAGTGAAACACGATGAACATAGTACAGTTGTGTACCTACCATAAATGTAGATGTTCGAGCGTATTCACTGTTGCAGTCCAGGTTACCCTCCCAGCCTCCCCCTTTCATTTGCTTGGTCTTATCTGTAGTTCTCTATTCTATACAACCTATGTGGTGTATTTGCTTGTAGATGAAGGAAATGTTTACCTTAGTGCATGCATGTTTTTTGGCATAATCTATTTAGCCTACCCTTTTGGGGGCAACTGACGTGGGGCAAGAAAAACTGAAGAAAATGGCGTCTGCTGCATCTTTTATACCCCCTGGCGCACTGACGTCAGGGAAGAGGTGACAGCAACCGACGCTGGACCAAGACTTTGGAATTCAGGCTGACTGCGGGTAGCCTGCTAGCAGGATAACCCAAGAGTAATGACTGCAACAGTGAATACACTCGAACATCTACATTTATGGTAGGTACACAACTGTACTTTTCCAAGCCTTCCAGGACTGCCTTCCTCTCTGTATCATTGCAGTGCACATGGACAATATGGCGGTTGTGTGGTACATCAGCAAACAAGGGGGCACACATTCTTATATGCTTTGTCGCAAGGCCATGTGGGAATGGGTGATGTCCTCAGGGCATTTTCTTCTTGCAATGCACATTCCTAGGGAGTAAACCGTTCTAGCAGACAAACTCAGCATAGCTATCTTGAGTCCTCATGAGTGGTGTCAGAATCCCTCAGTGGTGAGAGGTCTTCCTTTGCTGGGGTCAACCAACCTGTGATCTGTTTCCCCTCTCAATCACAAATGCAGCCAGTACTTCACCCTGATCACCCCCCCAAGCCGGGGAATCCCCCAGGGATGCTCTAGTTCACAATTGGCCTCCGGGTCTCCTTTATGTGTTTACTTTCCCATACCTGTCTTTCCTAGGGTGCTTCAGAAAGCTCGATGTCTTAAGGCTCCCTTGATCCTCATTGCCCCCTTTTGGCCTCAGCAGGTGTGGTTTCCCCCTCCTCGGGTCTTACCCTGAAGTTACCCCCCTTGGGTACCGGATCCTCATCCAGATCTGATATCTCATCCCTCTCATCTTCCGATCCCAAACCTTCAGACTCCTCACTTTGACTGCATGGTTTGTCCACTTCCTATAATTCTAAACCAGCCCAGGCTTGCCTTGCCCATCAGAGACATCGTTCTGGCTTCTCAGAAAGCTTCCATCAAAAAGATCTCCGATAGTAAATGGAAAAGATTTTCTATCTGGCCAAGCAGCGGAATCTGGATCTCTTTTCAGCTCCCATTCCAGACATCTTATTATTCTTGTATTCTCTCTTTCAGGATAGAGCTAGTTTCTCCACCATTAAGCTGCAGCTGGCAGCCATTTCAAATGTTCATGTTTGCGAGGAACCTACCATTTCTTTTCACCTTTCTAAGGCCTTTTTGAAAGGTGTCTTCCTGTTAAGGCCTCCTATTAATGATCCTTCTCCTTGGGACCTTTTTTTTGTGCTGTAATCTCGTACAGAGTCCCTTTGAGCCTGTTGGAAGTTGTAATATTACATTTTTATCATGGAAGACTGCCTTTTTGGTGGCTATAACATCAGCAAGATGAGTCTCTGTATTACAGGCCATCTCTGTCAAGCTTGCATACATGATTTTTCATAGAGATAGAGCGACTCTCAGAACGTAATCCCTCCTTAATGCCCAAGGTAGCCACTGAAGCAAATTTGAATCAAACCATTCAGTTGCCAGTTTTCTTCCCCAACTACTCCAATAAAGGAGAATATTTTCTGCACACACTTTTGATGTACATAGACAACTACAGTTCTGTTTATACAGGACAAAGAGCTTTCACAAGTTTGACCAACTGTTTGTGGCCTTCTCTGTTAACAGACTGTCAGGTGGTGTCTAAGATTTCTGTATCTCACTGGATTTCCATATGTATTGCTACGATTTAAGTTTGTAAGGGTTTGTCCATACCAGCCCCCTCAGAGGTCATTCCACTAGATCTGTGGCTACGTCAGCTGCCTAATTGGCTCGACATGCTTTCAATGAGATTTGTGCTGCAGCTACCTGGTCTTCTCCTCACACCTTCTTCACTCATTACAAGCATGGCATAGTTTCCAGGAATAGGGCTTCCCTTGGCTCCACAGTTCTTCGGCGTGTCCTTCTATGAGGCCACCCCGGATTATATGGCAGCAAAGGACTCGACCCAGAAATGAGAGATAGTGACATGGATAATATCAGATAAAGAGTTATCACTTACCATAACTTGGCATCTGTGTTATCCTATGTTACTATTCTTCACTATCCCTCCCTCCTTCCCCCATCCTGTTGGATATAGAGGAAGTGGAGATGTCCTATCTGGTGGTTCAGGTGTACTCTGGCTGTCTTCTAGCTCTAGGGCATACTCTATCTGAGGGGTTAGAGGGCAGCAAGGGATTATGGTAGTGGGAGGAGCTCGAGCCTAGGATCTGTCTGATAAGTTGCCGGCTAGGGTCTGATGTTGGATCCTATGACTTAGAAGTGATGAATAGTGACATAGGATAACACAGATGCTAATTTATGGTAAGTACACAGCTTTTTTTTTTTTTTTTTTTTTTTTTTTTTAACTAAAGTGAAACCTTGAACCTGCCAAAAGAGAGACTCTATGTCAAACGACATTTAATGAGTTGTCTTCTTTGGGTGTTCCTCTGAAAATGTACATGAAACATGTGGAGTTAGTGTGTCCACTACAAGAAGGACAAACAGGAGGTCAGGAACATCTCTTGAATTCCAGGAATCTGCCCTAGGCCCAAGAACATTGAAACTGCAGAAACACGTTTTCAGCCCCTAGTTCTGATGCCCAGTGCATCCTAGTCCTGGTGATGCCCCTCAAGGGCCAACTTGCCCTCAACTAATAGGAAGCCCTCCCTAGTCAAATATAACATGACCATGGTTAAGCCAATTGCCACTTTCCAGGCAACTGATTCTGATGCCGGTTTATTGTCACATCTAGGTCTATTCTCATCAAATTAGCTAGAGAGGATTCTCAAAACAAAGTAAGCAAAGAAGATATAGAGTACTAGCGGAATAAGAGGCCAGGGGTGTCTACCCCAGACTGTATGATACCAGGGAAGAATGGTCCTTGGAAGCTCATCCTAGATACATCAAGATTAAACAAATTCTTAAAAGTTCCAAAGTTCAGGATTATGACACTTCATGCTCTCCTGTTTCAACAAGCACTGATGCCATTCTGCACATTCTCATAGAGAGGAATTACAGGTGCTTTCTCAGGTTTGAATGTTCATGGGTTCATAGGTTCATACTAGGCTATCTGCCCAAGGGCATTTATAAGCCTAGCCCAGAGTTTTGTGGCTTTCGCCACCCCTTTAGTTTGGAGGATACTATGCCCATTATTTTGCTGTGCCTCTGTCAAGCAGTGACACTGAGATAATCCCTGGGGTATATCTGCGATCTCCCATCCATTGGTCAAGATTTCTCTTGAACAAAGCCAGCGAGGTGCTCTGCCTCACATGTACCGGGATTTTGTTCCACAGCATAGGGAGTCTCTGGGTGATGAATCTGTCCCTCCAGCACGTCCTATTAATAACCGTGTCAAGGTTTAAGTCTCCCGCCCTTGTAGTTCTGAGGTATCTAGATTTTTTGAGGTGAAGCATGTTCATCAATTCTGGGTTGGACATGGCCTTGTATGTCAGGCACAGGTCACCTCTGAGCAGACGGTAAGCGACTGAATAGAGCTGGAGTTCCTTCAGTCGGGCAGCATAGGACATATTTTTGAGACCCTTTATCCTTTTGGTGAGGAACTTTTGGGGCCTTTCCAGTTGCTGCAGGTGTCGTGTCAGATGCATTCCGAATGGGGCATTGTACTCAATCATTGGTCTGATGAGTGATGAGTACAGGGGGACGATGACCTCCCTTGATCTAGATGTGAATCCCTTCATGATCAGGTGAGCAATGTAGAAGGTCTTCCTAACTACTTTGGCAACGTGAGTGTCAAACGAAAGGTTACTGTCAACCTGGGTCCCCAGATCCCTGATAACCTCTTCTGTGCTTAGTGGGTTGCCGCCTATATGGTAGCTAGGGGTAACCTTGTTTTTCCCGAAGGGTATGACTATGCATTTTTTGGCGTTTAACTTTAGGCCATGGCTCTGGCACCAGTTATCCGTTTCTATAAGACCCTTCTGAAGGATATCTGTGTCAGATGTGTTCTCAACTATGGCGCCCAGTTTGCAGTCATCTGCAAATTTTGTCAGCCATAATCCTCCTGTGTTTGCTTGTACTTCTGAAAAGTAGATGTCGAACAGGAGTGGGCCCAGGACTGAGCCCTGTGGGACTCCACTTGTGACAGGCTTTGAGTCTGACATGGCGCCAGCAACTCTCACCCTGTGGGTTCTGTCACTTAGCCAGTTTGCAACCCATCTTGTGACGTATGGGTTTACATTTAAGCTGATGAGTTTTTCAATGATACCTGAGTGGGGTATTGTGTCGAAAGCCTTTGCCAGGTCAAGGTAGGCTGTGTGGACTGCCTTTCCCTCATCAATGGCCTTGGTGACTGTTTCGAAAAAGTCCACCAAGTTTAAAAGGCATGATCTGCCTTTGACAAAGCCAAACTGGGTCGGATCCAAAGTCTGCAAGTCCCCTATGTCTTTATTTATGAGTTCCATTATGATCCTCTCCATAGCTTTGCAGATCAGGCTTGTCAAGCTGATGGGGCAGTAATTTCCAGGGTCGGTGGAGGCACCGCCTTTGTGAAGTGGGACCACAGTTGCCGTACGCCACTCCTTAGGCACGTATCCTGAGGTGAGGCTAAGATTAAACAGCTGCCCTAACTGCGGGTTTAATTCCTCATTGAGTTCGTGGAGCACACAACCAGGGACACCATCTGGTCCCATGGATGCTGTGTTTTTTGCCTTGGAGAGAGCAGTTTTCACCTGAGCGTTAGAGATGTTTGGGGGGCTACAATCCTCTGGTATAGATATCTCACCTTTTGGGGGGAGGGGGGGGAGTTTGTACTGAACCTGTCAGCCAGTATGTTGGCAATGTCTGTAGGTTCAGTGATTTTTACATCATTTTGAACTAATTCTGAGCATATCTGGGAGTTTCCTCCCAGGTTTCTAACATAGCTAAAGAAGGCCTTATGATTGTCTTTTGAGTCCTTAGCGACTTTTCTCTCAAAATTTGCCTTGGATGATTTTATGAGAGATCTTAGTTTTTTACTTATAATGATCAAAGGTGTTTTCCCTTTTAAGGATTTTGCTCTATCTTGTAGTAGCTTCTTCCTTTTGTTGTAGAGCTTGTTTACGGCTGGGGTCCACCAGACTGGACGCTTGCCTTTGGTACAAAGAGTCTTTGTTTTGTTTGGGATTGCCTGATCCATGCAGTCCTGTAGGTGCTGGTAGAAGGCATTTGTAAGTGATTCAGCGGCTTGAGTAATGGTTTCCGCAGGCTCGGGGGCCTTAAAAGAGACCACACCAGTCTTTAGACTAATGTGGAGTTGGGATCCTACTACCAATTTACCTGCTTACCCTTTGGATTAGGTACTGCTCCCAGGCTCTTTAGAGTGCAGTGCAGAACCCAGGGCATTCACATCTACCACTGTCTGTACAACTACCTAATACAGACCTAATCCCAGGAGTATCTAGAGAAGGCATTAATGTATACCTGGAATGCGTCCAGAACTTAGGTCTCATTCCAAAGTCTGATTTTACACCCTTCAGAATAGTAGTAATTTGGGGGGGGGGGGGGGCTCATACTAGACTTCACTCAGAAGGCCTTTGTTTCCCAGGACAAACACTATTTGGCCCACTTCTTTCAAGAGATGAGCCAGAAGAGCCAGCTTGTCAGTAGAGGAGCTCCTCCATATCTTGGGATTCATGCTAGCATCCGTAAATGTGATCCTGTTAGCAAAACTTCACATGAGGACGTTTCAGTTGTACTTCAGAAGTACCCATGCTGCCTTGCATAAGCCAGGAAATCACATGCTGGAGTCCTCAATGTGGAGTAAACATGTGGAGGAACCTTGGTGTTCTATTCAGATTGGCTCCAAAGCACCTCCATTTGGGTGGGTCTGTTCTGTTTATTTACTTTGATAACCAGGAAAGTTCTACTGAAACTGTGGCCCATTTTTAGTGGAGGCCCAGGGAGAAAAGCTCCACAACAGATTCAAAAACATGTAAACATTAGCTGAGTAATTATATACAAGGGGAGAAAGCCCCACAACGGATTAAATATTTTACAGTGAATTGGGGAGAAAGGCTCAACAAAAACATGCACAAAACATTTCACAGTAGCTTATAATTATATACAAAGGGAGAAAATATCCACAACAGATAAAAACACAGATTGAAAAACATTTACAGAAGTATTAAGAATATAACATGTACTGCAAGTAACAAAAAAACACTGCAGAAGTGGATAAGTAACCTATGTCAAGCAAATTTAATACATAGGTATTCAAAATGCTGACTATTTATGTTTGGAGCTGAAAAATAATAGCATTCTGCTGCCAAAATAGACAGAGGAATAGAATGAGAATAGGAGTAATAATCAGGAATGAGAATTAAGGACATGGAGAGAAAGAGTTATTAGAAAAATGAGAATGTTTTGGAAACACACAAGAGAGGGAGAATAAATAGTAGGAAGTTGGCTGAAGAGATAGAAGAGCATACATTAGTAGCATGGTGTCATTAAAGGGAGAGCTTCTTTTAATGTGGGACCATTACTACTTACTAAAATGTGGAGATGTTAGTGAATTTAAAATGAGATAAGCATATTTATAGTAAGTAGGTGGTTATGCATCTGTTTTGAGGGTTGTGAATGTGCAGTTCCAGATGTCAGATATTTATTGGATTGGCCTTGAAATTATAAAGGTTGCTAGTATGTTTAAGGGATGATGATCTAGAGTTCCAGGAGTGCGCTACATAGCTGGAATAGAGGTAGGCTTCTGCTGATTTCTAGGTAGCGAGAAACAATTTATTTCCAGATTGAACAGGCCAAGGAAGGGTGTATGTATGCAATAAGTCTGGTAGGGCTTTGCTTTGTTCTGGTTTGTATATTAATTTGTGGAATAGGAATAGTTGTGTGTAAATGATTTGCTTGGGTGATTAAAGTCTGTGATGTTGTTTTAGGGCTAAATGATGATGGGCTTTGATGAGTTACTGGCAAATTTTGCTATTTTAACATAACACTGGTATAACTTATTTTGGATAGAAGCTTCAACGTGTATAGTAAAGGGGGGAGTAAGAGTTTAGAGGCCATGAGTTTCCTGGATGAATCACTCAAGTAGTTTTTGTTCTGTAACATGTCGCTCATCTAGTCGGGATAAAGTAGACCAACATTGTGGGGTCTGTTCAAGCAGCTTTATTATGTACAAACACACAAGAAATGAGGCTAAGTAATTTTAACTTATAAACAAACTAGCTGTCATACATATACATGTTCACACTTGGCTGCACGTCTCAAAATGGCACTGAAGCTAGCACGTGCTTGCTTTTATATGCATGTTCTGTCCTTGGAAATTCTTCTTAAAGGTACAACACAGCTCAGTATTCTACATCCTCCCTCTTTGAGAAATGAGCCATGCATTATTGATGACATTGATTGACATGCAGTTAATACAAATTATTTTTGTCATGCAATTATACAGAACTAGATACATATATACAATTACATCCAGGTTGCTGTGTACTTCACACTAGGTCCAGAAATAAGACCAAATCATGTGACATAGAAATTAGACTTAGGTCTAGCAATTGGGTTGTCTCTGTTGAATGTTCAACTTTAGGGACATCAGCATCATCATCAGAAACAGAAGTAGGAATCAAGAAACGTTCTGCAACAGGAACATTGTCTGGATTGCTCTGAGATTTAGAGTCTGTATCATAGCAACAATGCTGTGATATCTGTTCTGATGCAGGAAGATGATGTCCGTGATTTCTCCTGTACTTCACACCCTCTGATTTCACAAAGTAGGATCTCGGCTCTGCACATACATTTGTTACTCAACCAATCTGATCAAAACCTTTCGCCGTTTGTATCCTCACTGCCTCTCCTTCATTCAATGGATGAAGAAATCTGGGCGTAATTGAAGTGTATTAACCCACCAGATGCGCAGTAGCAAGCCCCGCCCAAACCCCGCCTGCAAGCATTTTGACTGCACTGCCCACCGTTTGATTGAAACACAAGGTAATATTTGCAATATCACTTACATTTGATGCCTGTAGAATGTTTATACTTACTAAAGATGTTGAGTGTAGGATATAGTAAGGTGCTTCCATTTTGCATTGCAATATCACTTGCATTTGATGCCTGTAGAATGTTTATACTTAAAGATGTTGAGTGTAGGATATAGTAAGGTGCTTCCATTTTGCAATATGTAGTAGTGAGCATGTTTGTAACTAAATAATGTATATAAACATCGCACTGTGTATTACTGTACTGTAACCGAATCAAGTCCCTGGCGCTAGCCAGTAACAGGCATATCATGTCCTGCAAAAGACACAATTTTCTAAACAAGGTGGAAGGTCTTTATGAAATGGGAAAACAGGAGAGCACGCCACAAAAACTCAACCCACACAAGATGTTGCACTGTCAGAATGAATTCCAGGTGGATTAACTCACTGTGGGCTAAAGGTGGAACACTTGCATACAATTTATTAATAACTTCGGTACTTTTCCGTTATCGGGGCAACACTTATAACAACCACACAATGATTACCCATGTTTCTTAATGAGAACACAGTTTTTAAAGAATTAGCGCACACATCATGTGGAACTATCAATTTCTATTTGCAAATGAAAACAGCCTGTACAAAGCAACAACAACAAAACATAAAACTTCTACTGTGCGACATCGAGCAAGTGACCCTAATACTGATTTTGCACCGTGGGCTTACCCAGCAGTCAACAAGTGAATAAAATAAGGTATGCACATGGGTGATCATTGCTTGCGCATTAAAAGTGTTGCCCTGATAACGGAAAAGTACCATAACTTCAACTTTGAAGCTCATATGATGGTCAAAATGTGTTAAAGTTAAAAAATGTTCTCTTTTTCATTTAATACGAGTTAGTACTATTTAGCTTGTTAAATTATTAACACTGACTGTATGACAGTTCCTTTCATTGTGGAACAGTGAGGAATGAGACGGGTATGTTTGTGGAACAAGGTAAACATGAAGAGACAGAAATCACTTTATATGTTTACTTGCCAGTGCTCCCTATTTCTCTTGGCAGATACTGAATTTTAGTGAAATTGATGTCAATCACGGCACATTGCCATTGTTAATCCCGCCCTCCCGCATGTCAATCATGGCAGGCACGCCCATACCTACGCAAACTCGGTGGTAGGTTAATACACTTCAATTACGCCAAAATCTGCTCAATTTGTCATAGCTGGACGTCTGGAAAGAACACTTTCTGAGTAATTGGGCTTTGATTGCTCTGTTGTTTTTAACTTTAGGCCTCAGCAAACTGAAACTGATTGACAGTGTTGTTCTGGTTTGCCTAGATAGAAGTCTCGGAGCAGGCGTGCCAAGTATATTGTTATGGGATGATTGAGATTGAGTAAATTCAAAAAAACATTGGTATTGTCACGCTTTGACTTCTCTAGTAATTGCTTTGCACTCTGTACTGTACGTTCAGCTAGTCCATTTGACTGTGGATATCAGAGATGAGCTTCTGTGGAGTTCCATGGACTGAGAAATGGCATTTCACCATAGTAATAACAGTAGTGGACGTTAGTTTAGATAGTAAATCAATCTCAAACCAATTTGAATAAGAGTCTACCAACACTGAGTAATGCTGATTGTTCCACTTGAATACATCAGTGGCTACTGTTAACCAAGGTAGTTCAGGAACTTGACTTGGCTGAAGTGGTTCTTTTTGCAAATGCAGTTTAGTACTGCTGCATACTGAACAAGAAGGAAGTACTTTATCAATCTTTTGCTAGAGAAGGCCAAAGTACTAGTCCTCTCACCCTTCTTTTGGTTGCTTCGGAACCTGGGTGACCACGATGCAAAATGGGATATATTCTTGTTGTAAGGAAGCAGGAACAACAATTTTAGGACCTTTGAAAATAATGCCATCTTCTATCAACATCTCATCTCTGTAGGGAAAATAAGTTTGCACTTCAGGTGGTACACTAGATTGCTTTGACAGCCATCCAACATTAATGTAGTGGTTGAACTTATGCAAAATTGGATCAGTCTTTGTATGATCTGTCAGTTCATCAAGTCTTGTGGTAGAAAAACTATGCACTTCTGTGACAGTCAAAATTCTCTGTGTCAGGCTGTTCCATTGTATTTCTGGGCTATTTGGATAAGGTATCAGCCAGATAAAGAAGTTTGCCTTTTGTACAGATCATTTTGAAGTTGTACTTTTGCAATTTGAGCATAATTCTTTGTAATCTTGCTGGAGCTGAATGCATAGGTTTCTTTAAAATAGTAACTAGGGGTTGATGATCCATTTCAATCTGAATATTTCAGCCATCAGTATAATCATGAAACTTGGAAACATGCAAATACTATTGCCAAAAGTTCTTTCTCAATTTGAGCATATTGCATTTCAGTGTGGGTAAATGTTCTAGATGCATAGGCTACTGGTTTGCCTTCTTGAAGAATAACTGTGCCAAGACCAAATTTTGAAGCATCACAGGAAAGAGCTACTGGTTTATTGACATCATAGTTTCTTAATGTAGGTGGGGTGGCACTTTTCTTCTTAAGGTCTTCAGACGCTTTCTGGTGCGATTCTAACCAAGACTATGTAACATTTTTACGTGTCATCTCTGTCAAAGGTGCTGTCAACTCACTGAAGTCTGGTATAACTTGCCTAAATAGTTGACCATACCAATAAAATGTTTTAGAGCATGAACAATATCCTGTGCTGGCATCTCTAGAATGGCTGCTTGCTTAGACGAGTCTGGTCTCAAGCCAGTGCTAGTAAATAAATGAACTACATATGTAACTTCTGATAATCTGAATTTGCACTTTAGAGGATTGATCTTTAAGTTCGCTTCAAGTGCTTTGTCCTAGAGCTGTCTTAAGATTTCTGTCATGCTCTGCTTTACCATTGCCTCCGACCAATAAATCATCTGTTATGGCACAAGGATAACCCAAAAAAATTTGCTCCATTGCACGCTGAAAGACTTCACTTGCAGAATTTATTCTAAATGGCATCCTAAGGAATCTACATCTTCCAAATGGGGTACTGAATGTAGTCAGTAATGAAGATTTGCGATCAAGCATCACTTGCCAAAAATGAACTTTCTGCATCCAAGTCAGAAAAAAAACAGTGGCATTCAGTGTTAGAGTTGCGACTTCTTCAACTCTATGCATAGGATGATGCAGTTTCTTTAATGCTTTGTTAAAATCTCTTGGGTCAATGCATATTCTGATTTCGTCTGAGCCTTTTTTTTATGAGCTGCTACCGTGGACAACACACTTTCAGTAGGTTCTGTGACTGGACAAATTACACCTTGCTGCACTATTTTATGCAATTGAGCTTTGACTTTACTCTGCATAGCTATTGGAACTTTTCTTCCTGGTCTGACTACTGGACTGACTTCCAGGTCTAACTTCATAGAATATACAACTAGAAGTTTGCCCAACTAATCATCAAAAACATCAGCATACTCTGATAAAATAGTGTTAGTGAAGTTGGAACTGGGGCATGTGCTTATTTGATGAACAACTTTGGTAAAAGAAAGCCGATTCATTCTCAAACTATCTCGGAGACCCAATAATGACTGCACAGGTCTTCGAACTACATAGAATAATAAGCTATAACAGTTCTTGGCCACATAACATGAAAGCACTACTGAGCCTTCAGTTTGAGTTTCTTCACCTCCATAAGCAACAAGTCTTGGACAACTGGCCAGATTTAGTTGCTCACCAGCTCTCATCTTAGCAAATGTGATGTTAAGTTGTCCATCTCACCTTCGTTCTTGCTGTTTGGGTTCGGAGCCAATCTCAGCTCCGACTCGGCCATTTTCTATAGTTCAAGAGCTGTTTACTGGCTCGAGGCTACCCCTTATCCCAGAATGCCCAGAATCAGCTATCCAGATCTCGTTTGCCACCTCAGTTGCATGGTTGCTTCGTTACTGGCTCAGGCTTAGTATTGTTTTATATTACACATTTTTGCTGTTATTGTAAAATTTTAATTGTAAAAGTGTTATTAACCTTAGTCTCTTAGTACTTATACCCTTTATCGCCTTATATTTTGTGTGTGTGTGCTTTTTCGGCCGTCGCTCCTTTCCGCAGGCTTCTTTTCCCTTGAACTCGGTTTAACTTAGAGAATCCCCCCCCCCTCTATTAGGTTAGCCGTTTAAGTTATAATAATTATTATAACTTTTTTTTCTTATTGTTATTGTGGGTCTATAGCTTGTTGTTGTTAGGAAAAGGTCTAAAGATACCAAGGTGTCTGGCTTCAAAAAGTGTGACTCATGCTGTCAGAAAATGTCTCTGACAGATGGTCACACTAGTTGTGTATATTGTTTGGGCACTGTTCACCTGAAGGACTCCTGTTCTATATGTCACGCTTTTAGTCCAAGGGTCCTGCAGGAGCGCAAAAACAAATGAATCCTTTGCGGATTATTGAAGCCTCAGAATTCTCTGGCTAAAAGTACTCAGCCAGCGAAATCCCCTAAGTCTGTCAACCCGTCGGCTCCACCTTCGGAGCCGACTCCTTTACTTGACCAACCAAGTATGTCGGTGCCAGCTGGCACCAACAAGGCAACTCCTCCTTCGGCTCCATCTGCTATTTCGGAGCCATCTCGGAGCCATAAGAGACTGAGGTCTCCGTCCTTGGAGCCCATCCACTCGGCACCTCAGTCACCCTTGTTACAGAGTGGACGTAGCCATCATTCTTCCGACTCCTCTCGATTCTCTAGATTATCAGATCATGATGTGGAGAGAGTGGTAAGCAGGTTGCTTAGGTCACAGGCTCTGGCAAAATTACTGTCCAGCCCACCTCTGCAGGTATCAGCTCCAACCACCCCTATTTCCGTTCCTCCTCCGACTACATTTAGCTCTGAGCTGGAGACCATGGATCTGCAGGTGGCAGAACCGTCGGTGCTGATCATCATCTCTCCTTCGGTTCCAACGTCGGCTCCAATTACCTCGATTGTACCTTCTATCGAGGGATCCGAGTGCCAGGGCTCTCGTCAGCTGCGAGGGGTGGAGTGGCATCGGACCCTTGTCCAACCCCGTTCTCCCCCTCGGAGCTTTGCCACAGGTGAGCTCGGCTCCAACATCGACCTCGGAGCAGTCACCTTCGATGCAGAGAAGGACTCCTTTCTCTTTGGAGCCGGAGCTTTCTCTGCCTAGAGGTCGGGACACCTTTGAGGTCATGTGAAGTGTGCTGTCCCCCGAAACAGCTCTACTGCCAGCTCCATCAGCTCCACCCCCATGGTGTCTTTTCCAACCTCTACTCCTCCTCCAGACCCCAAGCATAGGGAACCTATGCCCCAGGACACCCCATTGGGTGATCCCTTTTCTTCCGAAGCCTCCCTTGATAACCCGGAAGAGCCTCTCTGGAAGAAGAAGTGCAAGAGGAAGCACATAGACTCCCCTGAGTCTGTCACCTCAGATACAGACTTGGATGAATCGGAAGGGTCCCCCTCTGAAGAGGTTTCCTTTTTGGACATCCTTGAAATGCTTAGAGTGGGGACTCGACTTCCCTAGCCCCTACCAAGGATGGTTCTGTATACCTGGATGCATTCGGTTCCCGACCTTCCACCACCTGGGTATCTCCTCCTTTCGATCCACTCATATCTGTAGTGGCTCGAATGGCTTGGTCAGCTCCAGATTATGTGGAACTTACTCCGTGGAGACCAAACAAATTTATTACAGTCCACCAGGACAAACAATTCCTCTCCAAAGGTGTGCCCGTTGATGCCATGGTGGTAGCAGCAGCCACCAAGAAAGAGTTAGCAGAAACCTCTTCATCTGTTCATCCTCCAAACAGTCTTGGACGATGGACAGATATGGAAAGTGAATGTTTGCTTCAGCGACCTTTTCAGTGAGGTCCCTGAACTATCTATGCCATTTTACACATCTTCAAAGGGATCTCCGGAAAGAGCTTGGAGATACCCTTCAAGATCATACAGCTGAGGAAGTACCAGCCAGATTAGCTTCTCAGCTTACGACTCTTAATTCCATAGTGAACTCCTCTATGAGGCTGATTTCCTGTGCAACCGATGGAGTGAGCAGAGCCGCAGGGACAGGTGTGGCTCTCAGGAGACATGCTTGGATGCGGCTGTGTCAGTTTGCGGAACCCTTTCGAGCGTCCTTCACCAATACTCCGTTTGATGGCTCCTCTCTCTTTGGGCCTCAGGTGAAAGACACGTTGACCAGGTGTGAGCAGGAAGGCAAGACTCTCTCTCTGCTGTGGGAGTCTCTTTTTCCACCCCTTCCAGACCTTATCCCAAGGGTCAGAAGAGAGGAAAGATGTGGTTCCGAAAAACCCAGGGACCCTTGCCTGACGCACGTTGTGATTTTTTCCCCCAGGGGCAGGGGGGAAACAATAACAGACGCCACCCTCGGGGTAGAGGGGGACCGCAAAACCAGGGTGACAGAGAAACCTTCTCTGCCAAGCCCTTCCTTCCAGCATCCCTGAAGGGTTGCCCGACTGCTCACCTCTGGAGGCAGTCGGGGAAAGACTTTCGCTGTACCCAAAAGCCTGGCAAAATATAACGAGACAGATGGGTACTATCCATTATATCCAGAGGTTACAAAATTCCCTTCCGTCAATCCCCCATAGAATCAGAAAAGTCCATCCCAGATGTCCCACCCAATTTAAGGGATCAAGCAGTCACAGAAGTTTCAAGACTTTTAGAAAAAAAGAGCCATTCAAGAAGTCCCCGCAGACCAACTAGGATCCGGAACTTACTCAAGGTTCTTTTTAGTACCAAAAAAGACATGAGGCTGGAGACCAATACTGAGTCTCAGCAGATTGAACAAATCTGTACAAAAAGAAAAGTTCCGGACGGTGACACTGCAGTCCATTTTCCCTTTTTCTGAGTCAGGGCAATTGGATGTGCTCGATAGATCTTCAGGACGCATACTACCATATCAAGATGGACAGACGCTCCAGGAGATTTCTTTACTTCCGGGTAGGAGCCAGTCATTATCAGTTCAGAGCTCTGCCCTTTGGTCTCACCTCAGCCCCCAGGGTGCTCACCAAGTGTATGGCAGTAGTCACGTCTCACCTGAGGCGTCAAGGATTCCAGGTGTTTCCCTATCTAGACGACTGGCTCCTGACTGCTACCACCAGGCATCAACTCTTAGAGGCACGGGATTATACAATCACATCATGCACTCAACTAGGCATTACAGTAAATTTCGAAAAATCTGCCTTGTTGCCCTGTCAGTCTGTCACATACATAGGAGCAGAATTAAACACAAAAGAAATGTTTGCAGGATTACCACAGGAAAGAGTTTCCACTATTCGTCAACAAATATTAATTCTAATGCAGAGCAAAAGGATTCAAGTCAGATATGTCCTCCATGCTCTAGGCTCCATGGCAGCTGCCATTCTTCTTGTCCCATTAGCGCATTTCCACATGAGAATCCTTCAGTGGCTTCTTTTCACGCAGTGGTCTTTCCAGGAGATACCCACGTCTCACATGATCCTGATCACAGAAACATGCAAAAGGCACCTTTCTTGGTGGATGGTCTCTCCACTAGTAATTCAGGGCAAACCTTTCATACAACCCCCTCCGGTAGCCACAGTGACCACGGACGCCTCCCTAATAGGGTGGGGGGGGACATTATCTAGGCAGGACAGTCCAAGGCACTTGGCAACCTCGCGAGTACCATCTGCATATCAGTGTCCTAGAAATGAGAGCGGTGCTCCTACCATTGCAAGCCCTTCAAGACTCTCTTCCTTCCAGGACCATTGCAATTAAAACGGACAACATGTCACTGATGTGGTACATCAACAAACAGGGCGGGACCAGGTCTTACCCCTTGTGTCCAGAAGCACTCAGACTGTGGCAATGGGTGATTTCCTCCCAACGTTTTCTGATAGCAATGCACATCCCTGGGAAATCCAACGTCATAGCGGAAAGGCTCAGCAGAGCTATCTTCATGCCTCATGAGTGGTCTCTGAATCAGGAAGTTACGGATCTTCTCTTCCGCAAATGGGGACAGCCTTGCTGCGATCTATTTGCCACTCCTCTCAACAACAAATGCAGCAGCTACTTCTCCCTACTTCCTCTTCCAGGTCATAAACCCAGAGATGCTCTAGTCCACGATTGGCCTCAGGGGCTCCTTTACGGTTTTCCCCCTTTTCCCCTAATATTAAGACTCATACAGAAAGCAAAATCGTTGGGTTGCAAAATGATCCTCATTGCCCCATATTGGCCTCAACAGATATGGTTCCCGTTCCTGCACCTCCACCTTCTGGATCAACCGTTGATTTTGGACCCGGTTCCAGATCATCTGATTCATCAGTCAGGCGGGTTGCACCAATCCCTTCAAACTCTCCAGCTCACAGCTTGGTTACTCCACTTCCAACCTTGGCCAGGCTTTCCAGTATCTCCCCAGCAGTCCATGATATTATTGATTCCTCACATAAGTCTACTACGAGGAAGACGTATGCTAGTAAATGGAAATGGTTTTCTTACTGAGCAGAAGCTAGAAATTTGGATCCTTTCTCAGCCCCAGTCCATGAAATTCTTGAATTTCTAGCACAACTTTTTCAGTCTGGTGCGGCTTCCGCTACCATTAGAGTGCGGCTAGCTGCCATTTCTAATTTTCGTATCGGTATGTTTAATTCTAGCATAATGTCTCATAAGCTGTGCAAGGCCTTTATGAGAGAAACATCTCTTCTTAGACCCCCAGTTAGAGATCCTCCTCCTCCTTGGGATCTCAATTTAGTTTTAACTTCCTTAATTTTGCCTCCCTTTGAGCTGGCAGCATCATGTTCCTTAAAAATTTCTTTCTTGGAAGACACTTTTTCTGTTTGCTATCACTTCAGCTAGACGTGTCTCAGAACTTCAAGCACTATGTGTTTGTCCTCCTTACCTGGTGTTTCACAAGGACAGAGTTTCTCCGAGGACCAATCCATCCTTTATTCCTAAAGTCTGCTCAGAGAACAATTTAAATCAACCAATAGATCTCCCAGTTTTCTTTTCAATCGCAGCAACAAGGCAGAATACAAGCTCCACCAATTGGATGTGCACAGACAATTGCATTTTTACCTCCATAGGACTAAGGAACTAAGAAAGTCAGACCAGTTATTTATTTCTTATGCTTTCAACAAACAAGGCCTTCCAGTTTTTAAGGTGACTTTATCCAGATGGTTATCTGATACTATTGCCTTTATCAGTTACGAAATAGAGCTACCAGCTAAACCAAAAGGTCATTCTACTAGAGCATTAGCCACCTCTGTAGCCTTTCAGTCTAGGTTGCCCATAGGCTCAATCTGCGCAGCTGCCACTTAGGCAAACCCTCATACTTTTATCTCTCATTACAAGGTGGATATGGTCTCCCAGAGCAGAGCTTCCTTTTGTTCTACTGTTCTGAAGAGTCTGTTCCAATGAGCCACTCGGGATTTTAGGTGCTAGGGATGCTGTCCCAAACAGCAAGAACAAAGGCGAGATGGGCAACTTAACATAAAGAAGTTATGTACCTACCATAACGTTCCATGTTAGTTGTCTTCATCTCGCCTTCCTTCTTGCGTCCCTCCCTCCTTCCCCCTTCCTAGAGGATTGAGAGGAGTTCCTTTTGATGTCCTTCAAGAATGCAACTGCAGTCCTTACATATGGGTTGTCCTGCCTCAGGCAGCCCTTCGGTCGGCCGGATTCCAAAGTCTGGGTCCGGCGTCGGCTGATGTCGCCTCTTCCCCGACGTCAGAGCGGCTGGGGTATAAAAGCATCAGCCGACGCCATCTTCCCCAGTCTTTCTTGCCGCACGGTGCCCGAAGCAGAAGCAGTTCGCAAGTGCCGGTCGGCCAGCTCCTGTGTTTTCAGATCCGAAGTCATCAAAAAGCTAAGTACCCCGTTGGGGAACCTTTTCTTGCCTCAGCCGATGTCAGATAAAACTGCAAAAGTTAATAATTGCTTGTCTTGTGGTAAACAAATACCTCATAAGGACTTCCATTCTTACTGCCTTCCCTGCCTCTGCCCAGACCACGACGTCTCGGCCTGTGCTTGCTTTAATAAGCGCGCACTTAGGCGCCGGGCAGAATTTGCTGAAGACTTTTTTGGGGAAAATTACTCCTATATCATGCCGTCCGGACAACCGACAGCACATATTTCCAAAAAACGGAAGGACCGGGACCGACATTCGCGGCCCGCGACTTCCACCGACACCACGCTAAAGCCTACCGCAAGTGCATCAGTCTCTTCGGAGGCGGTAATTCTACCGCTCCAGGCCGACGACACCGCTTTACTGCAGACTTCGGTCTCAGAGGCTACCCCGGTGCCGGTTGTTGATTTTCCTCCTGAAACCAAAGTCCAAGATTTGCCTGACACCATACCGGTGGACAAAGTTACTCCAGCACGTGGGGCAGCTAGGCCTCCTGTGTCTATGTCTATCAAGGCCTACACACGTGCTAAGGCTGCCAGCCAGGCTAAGTCTCACCCTCCTAAATCTTTTTCACAGGGTCCCACTTCTGATAAACAGATCATGACTTTAGCTGCAGATCTAATTTCTTTAATCAGGGGCTCTCAGGCTCATCCAGACAGAGGTTCTCAGCCGCCTTCAAGCAAAAGGCCTAGGGTTGAGCAGACAGATACCCTTTCCTCAGATGAAGCCTCTGGTGAGTCAGGCCTTTCAGACTCCCAGGAAGAATCCTTCCCGGCCTACGAGGATTCTGATGCTGATGAATCCATTCCCTCTGCCTCTTCTCCTGAGGATATTTCTTTCGGGGAAATTCTCCATTCCTTGAGAGAGCATTTTCAGTGGCAGGGCCAGGATTTCTTCGACTCCAGGAAAAGGCTTCGGACCTTCCTTAAGTTACCCCAGCACAGGCCTTTAGCTATACCCCCAGTGTTAGATGTATTGGATGATGTGTTCGCAGACTCCAGTACTTCTCCTGATTCTCTACCTCTTGCTCCTGTCAAGCCAGACAAATATTACAGGGTTCCTGAAACTCATAAACATCTCTTTAAGGCCCACTCTGTTGATCTAGAAACTATTTCTCAGGGGCCCAAAGGAGTGGCGACTTCCACGGCCAAAAATCCTTTGCCCGCAGACAGGGAATCTAGGTCCCTGGAGAGGTGGGGTAAAAAAGTTTATACCTCATCCACCCTTGCCATGAGGGCACTTAACTGCCTTTTTCATATGTTTTAGTATCAGGATTTCTTGATGGATGATTTCAAGAAAAAGTTAGCCTCTCCTGAGCCTTTAGATAGAAAGGCCTTGCAGGATTTAGTTCATAATACTCAGCAGGTTAGCAATCATTTTCTTCAGTGTGGTTATGATGCATTGGAAGCTTCATGTAGGGCAGCTATGACAGGGGCCATCATACGTAGACATGCTTGGTTGAAAGAACAGACATTATCAGATCATGTTAAAGTAAAGCTTCTAGATGCACCTCTGGAAAAAGACAAGCTATTTGGTGCTAATGCACAGGGTGTGTTGAAATCAATTGAGGAAAAGGCTAAATCAGTACAAACAGTCAAAGATTTCCTCCAGGTTCAGCCACCAAGGTTCAGTAGGAATTGGCCTTCAAAGAATTGGTCCTTTCCAGACACTGACAAGTTCCAAAGGGAAAAAAAACAGGCGTGCTCGAGGTAGAGGGCAATACCGAGGCTCCTACAGGGGCCGCCAATGGCAACCAACTAATCAGAGAAGTGGCGCAGGAACTTCTACTGCTCCGCAGGGACAGGCACAATGACTTGACACTGACACCGCCGACCAAGGCTCAAAGAGAAGCACCTTTAGGCGGAAAATTATCTATATTTTCAAAAAATTGGCACGTTTTTACAAAGGACAAATGGATTTTGGACATAATAGACGAGGGTTACAGGTTCCACTTCCATACCTTACCAACAAGACAAGGCATGCCAAACCTGCCACAAAATCAAAGGGCAGAGGCACTCATACAAGTTTCAAAGCTACTACAGATCAAAGCAATAGAAAAGATTCCTCCTCAGGAACAAGGCCAGGGATTCTACTCAAGACTGTTCCTTGTTCCAAGAAAAGAAAAGCAATGGAGGCCTACACTGGACTTGTCTGCTCTAAACACTTTTTTCATTGTGCCAAAATTCAAAATGCTGACGTTACAGCAACTTCTTCCCATGCTGGGCAAGGGGTCTTGGCTGGTTACTCTGGACCTCAAGGAGGCATACCTGCATGTCCCAATCAGACACAGCTGCAGAAGATACCTCAGATTTCTTGCAGGGTCAGAGCATTATCAATTCTCAGCGTTGCCTTTTGGCTTATCTACTGCGCCCAGAGTATTCACGAAATGCCTGGCATCAGTAATTGCACATTGCAGACTTCAGGGATACATATATATCCTTACCTGGACGACTGCCTTATACAAGCGGACAGCAAGCAAGCCTTGATAAGACACTTGGACTATGTCATTCACTTACTACAGGCTTTGGGATACACAGTCAACATTCAAAAATCAAGACTACTGCCATCCCAACAAATAATTTTTCTAGGAGCCAAACTGGACACAAACTCACAAATGGCTTTCCTCACAGAAGAAAAACAAGAACAATTACCAGATTACTTCAAAAGCCTAGCAAAGCACACCCAGATGACTGCAAGGAAAATCCTGCAGGCCCTGGGTTTCATGGCATCTTGCATTCTTCTGATTCCACTGGCAAGACTACACATGAGAAAACTACAGTGGTACCTAAAAAGGTTTATGGTCTCAACACAGCCCCAACTTGGAAGCAATTATTCCACTCATTCCATGTCTACAAAAGGAATTTTTGTGGTGGGCACAAGCAAGCCAGCTAAACAAAGGCATGTCTTTCAACAAACCTCAAGCAAGCCAAACCATTACATCAGACGCCTCAGATCATGGATGGGGGGCGCACATGGAGGGCAGATGCATTCAAGGGCAATGGACACCCCGAGAATTGCATTTGCACATCAATCAAAAAGAGATGTTGGCAGTGATTCATGCAATCGAGGCCTTCGGAAAATTTCTTCAGCAAGGCCATCTGCTAATAAAGACAGACAACACCACTGTTATGTGGTACATAAACAAGCAAGGAGGTACCCATTCTTACCCCCTCTGCAGACTAACAATGACTCTTTGGGGAAAAGTCCCTGAAACTGAACATACAGTTGCAATCCCAGTTTGTCCCAGGCAAGGACAATGTTCTGGCGAACAGTCTAAGCAGAAACATTATGGACCCGCACGAATGGATGTTGCATCCAGACATTTTTTCACAAATAACTCATGCATGGGGAAGGCCGGACATAGATCTATTTGCCTCACACCTCAATCATCATCTGAAGAAGTTCTGCTCAAGGACGCACCATCCTCAAGCCTGGAGAATAGATGCTCTCTCCTTCAGCTGGAATTCTCTAACAATCTATGCATTTCCACCTCTACCATTAATGACCAAGGTGTTACTGAAGATCAAAGCAGAACAACCGAAAGGCATTTTGATAGCTCCAGACTGGCCAAGACAGCACTGGTATCCATTACTAAGGAGCATAACTCGCACCAAGCCGTGGCTCCTGCCTCAATGGCCTCTGCTTATAACTCAGCACAATTACAGGACTGTTCATCCCAACCTGCAAACATTGCAACTGACAGCTTGGAGAGTTCCATGACTTCTCCCCATATCTCTCTCTCCAAAAAAGTTTAAGAGATCTTACTGGAAGCACGCAGACCTTCCACCAGAAAAACTTATTCAGCCAAATGGAAGAGATTCAACATCTGGAATGCCAGCAAGGGTCAGGATGCATCAGTAATGAGAATCCCACAGATACTAGAATACTTGGCAGAAATGCTTCACAATGGCCTTTCATATTCTTCCATAAAAATACATGCTTCAGCAATTTCAGCAAAATACAACTGTGATCCACCTGTGTTTTCATATCCTTTGCTAAGACAGTTTCTAAGAGGGATAAAGAATATTAAACCTCCAAGAAAACCACCAGTGCCTGCATGGGACCTCAACTTCGTCTTGGAAAAATTAACTCTTCCTCCTTTTGAGCCAGCAGCATCTTCAGAATTGCAATTTCTCTCCTGGAAAACAGTTTTCCTGTTGGCAATTACTTCAGCAAGAAGAGTTTCGGAAATACAGGCCCTCATGGCAGTACCTCCATTTCTCATTTACCATCAGGACAGAGTTTCTTTAAGAACCAGTCCTTCATTCATGCCAAAAGTGATATCCAGGGTTTCTCTAAATCAAGCAATTCACCTGCCTACTTTCTTTCCCAATCCTCAAAATAAAGGAGAAAAGCTTCTGCACACTTTGGACATACACAGGCAATTGCGCTACTACTTGGACAGAACAAAGGCCAACAGAAAGTCTGACCAGTTATTTGTAGCTTACGCTGCTGGAGTACAAGGAAAGGCAATTTCCAAACAAACAATTTCAAAATGGATTGGAAACTGCATCAGATTCTGCTACTCTTTCCATGGAAAAGGTGTGCCAACCAATATCAGGCCACACTCCACCAGAGCGACAGCCACCTCCACAGCTTTTCTAAGAGGGGTGGCTACAAAGGACATTCTAGAAGCTGCTACATGGAGCTCTGTGCATACATTTTCCAAACATTACAACCTGCCTTTATATTCCAGATCCCGAGCAGGCTTTGCTTCTGCAGTCCTGCAGGGCATTTTAGCTACACCATCCTTATCTTAGATCCTACCACCCCCAGCTTGGCTATGGTATTCAACCCATATGTAAGGACTGCAGTTGCATTCTTGAAGGACATAGTACAGTTTTGTACCTACTATAAATGTAGATGTCCGATAGATATGCAACTGCAGTCAGGTTTTCCCTCCCTCCCTCCTACCCCTCTGTAATTCTCTTTTTTAGGGTCCACCCCCCCCCCCTTTTCATATTAGCTGGGGATATCTGTTATGGTGTATCTGTTTATTACTGTTTTGCATGTCTGGAATTTTTATCCATTCACTAAATTTAGCCTTCCTTGGAGGGCACGTGGCATCTGGGGCAAGAAACACTGAAGAAGATGGTGTCAGCTGATGCTTTTATACCCCAGCCGCTCTGACGTCGGGGAAGAGGTGACATCAGCCGACGCCGGACCCAGACTTTGGAATCCGGCTGACCAAAGGGCTGCCTGAGGCAGGACAACCCATATGTAAGGACTGCAGTTGCATATCTATCGGACATCTACATTTATGGTAGGTACAAAACTGTACTTTTTCACTGGCTGAGTATCTTTTATTACTTCACATGCCGGGTAATTTATGACTCTTTCCTTGTTTAGGTGTATTGGACAACCAGTTTTTAGGTAACTGGTTACTATACATGTTCATCATGTTTCACTGTTGCAGTCATTACACTTGGGTTATCCTGCTGGCAGGCTACCTGCAGTCGGCCCGAATTCCAAAGTCCTGGTCCGGCGTCAGTTGCTGTCTCCTCTTCCCTGACGTCAGTGCGCCAGGGGTATAAAAGATGCAGCCGACGCCATTTTCTTCTGTCTTTCTTGCCGCACGGTGCCCGAAGCAAAAGCAGTTCGCAAGTGCCAGATCTGAAGTCTTCAATAAAGCTAAGTACCCCATTGGGGAAACTTTTTTCTTGCTCCAGACCGATGTCAGAAAAAGTTAACAATTGTATTTCTTGTGGGAAGCAAATACCTCATAAGGATTTTCATTCTTACTGTATTCCTTGCCTAGGCCCTGACCACGATGTTGCTAGTTGTCGGTTTTGTGCTAGATTTAATCAACGCACTATTAAGCGTTGGTACGATTTTGCTTTTCATTATTTTGGCAGAAGGTTTAACTATATAATGCTGTCGGAACAACCGATGACCAGAATTTTTAAAAAACGCAAGGATAAAGACAAGGACAAGCATCCGAGGTCCAAAACCAATGACAAAGCCTCTTCTAGGCCAGTCGCTGGTTCGCCGGTGCTCAGTGAGGCACTTTCGCAGCCCCTGACTCTCACTACCTCAGAGCCACAGGCCGCCTCAGACTCCCACGTGGAGACAGCTAGGCCTCTGGATACTCAAGGTATTGGCCCTTCAGAAATTAATCTTCAGATGGGTCCGGAGCTGCTGAGCAGGCATCTGCTTCTGAGGGTGTCTTCAGACCTACACAACTTGTATATAAAGCCTACTTCAGCATCCAAGACAAAGTCTAAAACACTTTTAAAGACAAGGAAAACAGTACAGCATTCTCCAGGACAGACTTTTATGCCTAAGAAACAGATGCTCAAAATGGCCGAAGACCTAATTACTTTGATCAGGGGTTCCCATCCCCCTCCTAATAAGAGGCCTATGCAAGACACTGAATATGATTCCTCCGATCAGGTTTCCATTTCCTCTGATTCCTCTTCTGAACAGGGATATTCTGTTCCTCCCTATGAGGATTCTGATGCTGAAGATTCTATTCCTTCAGCTTCTCTTCCTGAGAACTATTCATTTGGGGAAACCCTGCATACCACGAGGGAGCATTTCCACTGGGAGAGCCAAGATTATTCCGATTCTAAGAAAAGACTTAGAGACTTTCTTTTACATCCTCAGCACAGACCTCTTGCAATTCCCCTTGTTCTAGACTTAGTAGATGATGTATTTTCAGAGTCCGGCCTGTCTCCAGACTCTTTACCTCCTGCTCCTGTTAAGCCAGACAGATACTACATGGTTCCAGACTCCCGTAAATTTCTTTGCAAAAACCCTGCTGCTGACCCAGAAACTATCTCACAGAGACCCAAAGGGGTCAAGGCTGCTTCTGCTAAAAACCCTGTCCCCTCAGAGATTCTAGGGCTTTGGACAGATGGGGAGAAAAGTTTACACTTCTGCTACCTTGGCTGTAAGGGCTTTAAATTGTCAATTTCATATGCACAAATATCAGCAATACTTACTGTCATTGACAAATTCTGAATGTTCTGAGAACAAAGATTTGCAGGATTTATTGCATGCAACTGAACATGTGGGAAAACATACTTTGCAATGTGGCTATGATTCACTGGAGGCCTCATGCAGGGTCGCCGTTACAGGTTCTGTTATTAGAAGGCATGCTTGGTTAAAGGAACAGAATCTGCCTGATCATGTTAAAGCAAAATTATTGGATGCTCCATTACAGCATGATACTTTGTTTGGTGTTAAGGCAGAAGACGTGTTGAAGAAAATGGAGGATAAAGCTAAATCTATGCAGGCAGTAAAGGATTTCTTACAGGTACAGCCGCACAGATTTAGCAGGAACTGGCCCTCTAAGAATTGGTCCTTTCCAGTGTCAGACAGACCACAAAGAGGCAGATTTAGATGCCCTAGATGCAGGCAACAGCCCCCAGGGCTCATACAGACCCAAACAATGGGGTGCTTCTGCCTCCAAAAGCGGAGAAGACAAATCACAGCCTTATAGAAAACAGTCCCAATGACTTCCCTCTGCCAATGCCAAGCACTTATATTTTGGCAGCACCCTTTGGGGGAAAGCTAGCACTTTTTTCACAAACTGGCACAAGATCACCCAGGACAAATGGGTCTTAAATATTGTCTCTCAGAGTTACAGGTTCCACTTTCACACCCTTCCAAAGGCAAAAGGTATGCCAGACCTGCCACGCAATCAATGGGCAGAGGCACAAAAACAAGTTTCATCTCTCATGGACATGGGGGCTATCCAGCCAGTGCCACAACAAGAGCAGGGACAAGGATTTTACTCGAGACTCTTCTTAGTACCAAGAAAGGACAAAGCCTGGGGACCATTTCTGGACCTGTCTATTCTAAATACTTTTCTGGACGTCCCAAAATTCAAAATGTTGAGACAACAGCAGCTTCTATCCATGCTGGACAAAGAAGGCTTGGCTTGTAACTTTGGACCTCAGAGGCATACCTGCATGTCACAATCAGATAGTCTTGCAGAAGATACCTCATATTCATAGCTGCCTCAATGCACTACCAATTCTCTGCACTGCCCTTTGGTTTATGCACTGCGCCCAGGGTCTTCACAAAATGCCTGGCACCAGTAGTTGCATTTTGCAGACAAAGAGGAATTCAAATATATCCCTACTTGGATGACTGCCTTATTCAAGCAAAGACCAAAGATATTCTACTACAGCATCTGGCGTTTGTAAAAAGATTACTAATTTGCCTAGGGTATACAGTAAACGAAAAGAAATCAAAACTAGTACCCTCTCAAGAGATAATATTCCTGGGTGCAAGCTTAAATACAGCTGCCCAGATGGCTTATCTCACGCCAGACAAACAAAGGCAACTGACTTCAACAAAGACCCAGTTATCTGCATGAAAAATTCTGCAGGCTCTGGGCTACATGGCATCCTGCATTCTACTAATTCCATATGCAAGACTGCATATGAGGAAACTACAATGGTATCTAAAAAGTGTTTGGACTCAACATTACCACAGCCTGGAAACAGTAATTACTCTCATTCCCTGCCTGCAACAGGAATTTCAATGGTGGGCACAGGCCTGTCACCACAACAAGGGACAGCCTTTCTCCTTACCCACTGCCAGGCAGACACTAACAACAGATGCATCAGATTATGCCGGGGGGGGGGCGCACATGGCAGGAAAATGTATTCAGGGCACATGGCCCACAAACCAAATGCATCTTCATATCAGTCAAAAATAGATGCTAGCTGTACAAAATGCCCTGACAGCCTTCAAGAACCTACTTCATCCAGGACAACTGCTGATAAAGACGGACAATACTACAGTCATGTGGTACATAAACAAGCAAGGAGGCACGCATTCCTACACCCTCTGTAGACAAGCCATGACTTTGTGGAACACAGCATTGACTTATCAAGTACATCTGCAAGAGCAATTCCTGCCAGGAAAGACAAATACTGTGGTAGACGAACTAAGCAGAAACCTCATGGATCCTCACGAGAGGAAACTAGATCCACAAATCTTCAACATGATAACAGGGAAATGGGGATGCCCAGACATAGATCTATTCGCCTCCCCTCACAACTGCCAGCTACAGAGATTCTACACTCAGACTTATCACAAGCAAGCATGGAAAGTGGACGCACTTTCATTCAGCTGGAAAGCCCTTACAGTATATGCCTTCCCTCCTCTGTCTCTCCTCTCCAAGGTACTCCTAAAGGTCAGACAAGAGAAGCCAAAAATGATACGGATCGCCCCAGACTGGCCACGCCAGCACTGGTACCCAATTCTAAAGAGCTTGTCTCAAGGCCCAGCCTGGACATTGCCTCTAATACCTCATTTGCTGACCCAACAGAACAACCAGATCCTGCACAGCCAGCTCAGAACCCGAAATCTGGCTGCATGGCAGATAATGTAATCATTCAGAACACACCTCTCTCTAAAGCAGTTATGGATGTTATTTTGGAGGCCAGGAGGCCCAGCACCAGAAACTCTTATGCAGAAAAATGGAAGAGATTCTGTGCTTGGAACCAAGCGCAGGGAATTGACTCGCTTGTACCAAGTATTCCTCAGATTTTGCAATACCTAACTGAGATGCTGGACAAAGGCCTATCCTTCTCATCATTTAAGATCCATGCCTCTGCCATTTCAGCTCATTACAATACGGACTCACCTATTTTTTGTCATCCACTGCTAAAACAGTTTCTCAGAGGGGCCAAAAACATAAGACATCCAAGGAGAGCTCTAGTACCTGCATGGGACCTCAATTTTGTCTTGGAAAAACTCACTGCCTCCTTTTGAGCCAGCCAATACAGCAGCGAGAAAATACTTGTCATGGAAAACCGCTCTGCTCCTAGCAATAACTTCAGCAAGAAGAGTCTCAGAGTTACAGGCACTGATGGCTGTGGAACCTTTTATTATTTTCCATCAGGACAGGGTTTCTCTAAGGACAAACCCGACATTTATGCCTAAGGTAGTGTCCAGTGTGGCTCTTAACCAAACCATACATTTGCCTACTTTTTATCCAAACCCACAGAATAAGGGGGAAAGACTTCTGCATTCTTTGGACATACACAGACAACTTTTACTTGGACAAAACTAAAGCCTTCAGAAAGACTAAGCAACTCTTAGTGACATATGCTGCCAGATCGCAAGGAAAAGCCATTTCAAAGCAGACTATTTCAATATGGATAGGCCACTGCATTTGTTTCTGCTATTCACAACATGGCAAATCAGTACCCAAGGGCATTAGGCCACATTCTACCAGAGCAGCAGCCACTTCAGCAGCCTTCCTCAGAGGAGTACCAACCAAGGACATTTTGGAGGCTGCAACCTGGACTTCAGTGCACACTTTTACAAAGCACTACCATTTACCTCTCTACTCTAAATCCAGAGCAGGCTTTGCCACTGCAGTTCTGCAGGGCCTCATAGCCACTCCAAACTCTATTTAGGCCCAGCCACCCAACGTCAGCTTTCGGATTCAACCCAAGTGTAATGACTGCAACAGTGAAACACGATGAACATAGTACAGTTGTGTACCTACCATAAATGTAGATGTTATTGTATTCACAGTTGCAGTCCAGGTTACCCTCCCACCGTCCCCCTTTTTTCTTTGCTGGGACTTATCTGTACCTCTCTATTCTGTGCAACCTATGTGGTGTATTTGCTTGTAGATGAAAGTTATGTGCATGCTTTTTTATGATCATAATATTTACAGCCTACCCTTTTGGGGGCACCTGGCATCTGGGGCAAGAAAAACTGAAGAAAATGGCGTTGGCTGCATCTTTTATACCCCTGGCGCACTGACGTCAGGGAAGAGGTGACAGCAACCGACACCGTACCAGGACTTTGGAATTCGGGCCAACTGCGGGTAGCCTGCCAGCAGGATAACCCAAGTGTAATGACTGCAACAGTGAATACACTCGAACATCTACATTTATGGTAGGTACACAACTGTACTTTGTCTAGTGTGCACTATCACAAACGAGATCTGGGTAGCTGACGCTGGGCATTCTGGGATAAGGGGTAGCCTCGAGCTAATAAACAGCTTTCGAGCTATAGAAGATGGCCGAGTCAGAGCCGAGGATCGGCTCCGAACCCAAACAAACAGCAAGAAGGAAGGCGAGATGAAGACAACTAACATGGAACGTTATGGTAGGTACATAACTTTTTTTTTCAGTGACATAACATTGTTATACTATGATCCAGTGCCTACTTTGAGCTTGGTGGATTTACCATTGATCTGGACAGTACAAAATCCTTCATTTTGCTGGTAAATCTACTGCATCAATCTTTTCACCAACTGCTGATATTCCATCCACTAGAAAGTAGACTGCAACCCGACTTGATCAATTTGTTTTTTCAGATGACCCTTCTTTATAACAGTGTGAGGCTTACTTGATTTGCAGAATTTTTTAAAATAGTTCAATTTTTTACACTTGTAGCATTGCTGACCAAATGCTAAGCACTCTTCTCTTTTAGACTCATGGTTGGCACCACAGTTGTGACAATTAACAGTAAAGCTTTATTTGGGTTTTGCTGATTCACCCTTGCACTGCACTGAGCAAGCTTTCTTTACTGAGCTAGTCTTGGAACTTGCTAGAAGATTACGGGCCCTCCCGGGAAAACCTGCAGGGGCTGCAGCTGCCATGTGCTTAGACCTGCTTTTGCTAGTCACATGTTGCCTGCTGTCTATATTTGCTTGGAGCCTGCTGAAACCACTCATAACTTTCAAGCATGTTTGTGTGTCTTTCTGTAACTTCATGGATTTGTCAAATCTCAATAGCTTTGCTCAGCGTTAAATCACTGTCATGAAGTAAAAATCTTTCTCACTGCAGCACTATTAATACCACACACAAGTCCTTTATTAACTCATCTTTTAAGTCACCAAACTTACATGTTTTAGCTTTGTTTCTCAGGTCAGTAATGGATGGAGCAGTGGTGCAGCGGTAGCGTTGTCACCTCACAGCAAGAGGTTCTCCGGTTCAATTCTCAGCTGGGGTGCCTTCTGTGCGGAGTCTGTATGTCATCCCTTCGTTCATGTAGGTTTCCTCTGGGTGCTCCGGTTTCCACCCACATTATAAAGACATGCATCTGAAGCATTTCTCCCCGGGCATCCACTGAAAATTGGCTTCGTTCCAAGTTGGACTTTCCTGGTTAACAAATGTTAAATAAATAAAATAAAAATAAGCTGCAAAGGTTTCTCCTTGCTTTTGATCTCTTGTGTAAAACAAATGCCTCTCTGTTGTAACATTAGTCTGGGGGTTGCACATTCTCTAAATTTGCGCTTCAAACACTCAAGGTCTTCCCTTGATTCAGCCTGTATGACAATATGAAGATTTTCCCTTTCACCTTCATATACTGCTGGTGCATATACATGTAAACGTTGTCTTTCAATGGCCTCTGACCCAGCTAGGTTTAAAAAACTGAATGCCCTGGAGCATGCATCTTTGTCCAAATAAGCTGCTTGTATAAATATATCGTAAATGGCTTCTGACCCAGCTAGGTTTAGCAAACTGAATGCCCTGGAGCATGCATCTTTGTCTGAATAAGCTGCTTGTATAAATATATTGTACTCTTGCTCAAATATTCTCCAGTTCTCTGCGATATTCTGATCAAATACAAGTGGTGATGGTTTTCGAAATCCGTCTGCTATGCCAACAAATTATAGTAAAACACAATGCAACCCAAGTCCACTTGCAACTATACGAACATGCACACACATACATATGCCAGAAATTTATGCCAGTACTTGTTGCTATGTCCAATAGCACAACAAGCCTCTGAATAACTGAACTCTGCAAAATAAGTTTCCCGGGCAAAGTAATACTTTTGAAATCTCTGTACTGTAACAGATCACCTCTTATCAGTCTAAGAAACACTTCAAATAACTGCACTGTGCAAATAAATTGGGCAGAAGAAGCAGAGTAAGAAACATTTTGAAGTAACTGCACTTTGCGAATAACCAGTACACAGCACAATGAAATTTCACTCAAATGGCTGTACTTTGCTAAATAACTCTGTACAGTGCAAGAAGCACTCTGAAATGGTGGCTGTATTTTGACTGCACTTTACAAAATAGTTTCACTTTGCACAGAATAAACTCTTCGGATTAAATGAACAGTAATAAATATTCATACTTGGAATAACTCTAGTTATACCCTGCATTTCTTAATTTAGTGCAAAATAGTTTATGCCAAAACATAGTAATTTGCTAAAAAACATGCAGTCGCCTTGCTTTATTTCCTTGTTTATATTTGTTTTGATCATTAAGTCTCTTCATGCCCATTATACTTTCTTGTGCTCGTTTGAACTCTAAACATGCTCATTTTACTTTAAACTTGCTCGTTTTGCAATTCCAAAGTAATTCTGAACCCCTTATGTGCTTTTCTGATAATGTTGTTGTGTCTTTCGGCTTATCTCGGTTAGGGGTCGCCACAGCGAAACTCCGGTCCGCTAATGTTTGGTAGTGGATTCTTATGTGCCGAGTTACCAGCCCTGACGCACAACCTTCAACGAAGGCACGCCCATTCACGCATGCCTCCACACAGAAGACGCTCTAGCTTTGAATCGAACGCGACAAAGTCTTTCTGTAAGGTGACAACGCTACCGCAGCACCACTACCGTGGGTATGTGTTTTTCTGATAATCATTTTATCAAATGTCTTGATTTCGAACATTTAGTTTAATACACTTTTTATGCCACTCGTTTGCTTAATAAACAATCTGATGTTGTTAATCGTCTTTCCATTCATCACTGATGGGTTCAGTTCCGAGCCCTTGGAACCGAGTTGACCAAGTGCCAAGCTCGTGCCAGCCAAATAACTCTCGAGCTAAGTTTCTACCCACAGTGCCCTTCTCCCTGTTACCCCAGATCTCATTTGCCATGTAGCTGTTAAGCTGCGTTTCAGCCGGGCTCTCAACTAAGTCACAACTTTTTGATATCTCTTAGGATTTTTGGTCTCTTTTCCTTATGATTGTGGTTTACATTGATAATTCTGTATATTTACAGCTATGTGTAGACCTTCCACTTGTGCTTCTACCAGTTTGGTAAACTTTTTAAATACCATTGGTGGTACAGCCTTCTGTCTTTACCCTTGTGGTATTCCTTGAATATCATCATTGGTATTTCTTCTCTTCTCCCTTTATCTGACTAGTTGTATTTTTTTGACATAGTTCATAGATATTGTGCGTATTTAGATAGCTTTAGACATAGAGATAGAATTTGAAAAAATTTCTATAGTAATCTCCTTCATTGTTGTGTGTAAATTTCGTGATGTCTGATAAAAAGGGCACATCGGGTTTTAAACATTGTGCTTCATGTAAGGGTAAACATCCGAATAGTGACTCATGTGATGGTGTTTATTGTATGGGGGTGCCCCATCTTTCGGTGCAACCTCTCTGTGTGATTTGTCAGTTTCAGTCAGCGCACTTTGAGCACAAGAATAAGTTGATTCTGATGGACCTACTTAAGTCGACCTTTTCATAGGCCTCTTCTGCATAGGAGGTCTCACCCCCCCCCCTCCAATTAAGAATAAGAAAAGGTCACATTCAGTCCCCTCTTCACCATCTGGTGACTAGAGCAAATCTGTAAAGCCTAAAGTGCCAAAACTATCATCTGAGCATAAGTCTGCCTCGTCGGCACCGACCTCTTCTGCCCCAGTTATGACTGTATCTATGTCGGAGCAAGCTTCGGCCCCAATACTGTCTCCGGCATCGACTATTTCGACCTCACTACAACTACTACGACTTCAGCACTGACTGCTGCTTCGGCACAGTACATGCCTTCAATGCCTGTCTCTGCAATTAAGATTGAATCTTCCATGTCGGCTCCGAGTGCCCCTTTGGCGCCCAGCCCTTTTATGGCCCCGAAAAGTATGACTTTGACTCCATTGCTTCCGGTCTCCAAACTTGAGACATCGTTGCTGGTAGATTCCACACCCACAGACCCAATACTCTCCATCTACAGACCCATTTCTAGGGCAGGTGTACAGTCCATTCCTAGAACGACCTGTATCCACTAGATCCACCAGGAGCCTTTCTGAACTTGATGTAGTGCATCTTGTGGAACAGCTGTTGACAGCCGTTTGGATACCTACTTCTTCCAGGACCCATCCTCCTGCAGGACTTGGGTTGACTTCTCCATGGACTCCATCCTATTCTCCTCCTTTGACCATACTGGTTCCAAAGCCTTCTGCTCTGACGTCATTTTTCGGTACCCCCCCCCCCAATCTCTGCACCTGTAGTGGACCTCATTGGGGCTCTGGAGTTGTCACCTTGGTCTTCGGTTCCCGCTGAACTGGTCCTTCCTTAACCCTATGATTGGTCTGCAGCCTCCTGAGTTCTGGGTACAGTTCCATGTGTTTCTTTGGTTCTGTCCTCAGTGCCGGGAGTCCTGTCTGCACCAATCCTGCTTGAGGCTCCATCCTCAGGAGTGGGTTTGACGGAGCAGGGAGTGATCCCGGTTTCGAGGTTGTCCTTCTCGTTTCTGGGCTCCCATTCCTCTTCGGGCAGACCTGCTTTCTGTGCTATGGAGAGGGCACTTCCTTCTGGAAGCATTCTGCCAACATCGGAGCCCCAGACCTCTCCCCCTGAGCTACATCTGTCACAGGCCACCTCCCCGGGACACCAGTCAGGAAAGCCATAGGACCCTCCGCTGCAGGGTGCCCCCTCTTCCGAGTTCTCCTTAGAAGTCCCCTCTGAGGAGCCCCCAGGGAAGAGATTGTGCAAGAGGACGCATGTAGACTTGCCTGAAGAGTCCCTAATAGAGGACACAGACTTCAGTGATGGTGAAGGGTCCCCACGGTCACCCCCTGATGATGTACATCCTTGAAATGTTGAAGCAGAGGGATGACTGGAAGCCCAGTAATCTTTCTTCTGTGGAGTCTGTGTTTCTGCAGGCTTTTTATGCCCAGCCATCTACCTCTTGAGTGACCCCGCCTGCAGACGAGCTAGTTCAGCTCGTGGTGCAGTGCGCTTGGAAGAACTCTGATTCTGTTGAGTCACTCTCTCAGAGCCTGACAAGATACTTTCTCCACCCGAGGAAAACCCACATTGGTCCAGAGGTTTACCAGTCAATGCTATGGTGGTGGCGGTGGCGGCTGCCACGAAAAAGGATCTCGCTGAAGAGAGTCATAATGTCCTACCCACCCAATAGATAGTCCCAGGCTGTGGACAGATTAGGGAAGCAAGTCTTTGCTTCAGTGACCTTTGCCATATGGTCCCTGAACTACTTGGCACATTTTACATGGCTCCAAAGAGACTTGGTTTCCAAGCTGTCTGGAACACTCTCAGGACAGGCGTCTGACGAGGTAAGAGATAAAGTTGCCTCGCAGCTCGCAACCCTGGAATCTATCTCCAATTTGTCCATGAGGTTGCTCTCACATGCAGCCGAAGGGGCGGCTACAGCTGCGGATTCAGGCATAGTTATGAAATGCCATGTCTGGATGCGTCTTTGTGACTTTGCGGAACCTTTCAAGTCTTCCTTCCTGAATGCTCCCATCGAAGCATCTTCCCTTTTTGGCCACAAAGTGAAGGACACTCTGGCCAAGTGTAAGCAGGACGGTAAGACTCTGTCTTCTGTACGCCTACGTTTTTCCAACCCGCAACGTTCCTTTTCCAGGAACCAGAGGAGTGGCAAAATGCGGTACAAAAAGTCTCAGGGTCCTTTCCGTGCCACGTGTTGTGATACCCCCAGGTGCAAAGGGGGTAACAATTCTGTAAGACGCCCCTACCGAGGCAGAGGGTGTCCACATAATCAGGGACCCAGGGATTCTTTCTCTGGGCAGCCTGATCAGTGCTCCTGAAGACTGGCCCAATTGCTTCCCTCTAGAAGCAGTTGGAGGTTGTTTCTGTCTGCACCAGGCTGCCTGGCATTCAATACCCACCTATCGTTGGGTGCAGAAGATCATAACCAGTGGCTACACCATTCCCCTCATCACTTATCCAGCAAATCTTCACGATGTTCCACCCAGTCAAAGGGAAGAAGCAGCTGTAGAAATAAGCTGTATCAAAAAAAGAGTCATCCAGTTAGTCCCACCTGACAAATGCGGATCCAGATTTTACTCAATATTTTTTTTGGTGCCAAAAAAAGACAGGGGACTGGAGACCCATTCTGGATCTTAGCAATTTGAACAAGTCTATTGCCCAAACCAAATTCTGAATGGTCACGGTCCAGTCCATTCTTCTTTTTCTAAGGGAAGGCAATTGGATGTGCTCTCTAGACCTTCGGGGCATGTATTACTGCATAAAAGTGGACAAATGCTCTAGGAATCTTCTTCGCTTCTGGCTAGGAGCCAATCATTACCGGTTTCGTGCCCTGCCTTTCCAACTCTCTACAGCCCCCAGTGTGTTCACAAAGTGCATGGCAGTGGTTACAGCTCACTTGAGATTGCAAGGATCCCGGGTGTTTCCATATTTGGATGATTGGCTCCTTACCGCCCCCACCAAACATCTTCTGATTACAGCCCTGCAATACACCCTTTCACTGGTGAAACTTTTGGGGATAACTGTGAACTGGGAGAAATCCAGTCTTGTTCCGGTCTAGAAGATAGAATTAATTGGAACAGTCTTCGACAACCGCTCTTGTCTGGTATCTCTCCCAGCTCACAGACTCCAGACATTGAGGTTTCAGCTCCAGGTGATACTCTGTCAAAACAAATTCTCAGCGAGAGAGGTTCTTCAGGTTTTAGGATCCATGGCAGCTTCCATACCAATAGTGCTTCTTGCAAAACTGCACATGCAAATACTTCAATGGCTTCTTCTTTCTCACTGGTTTCCAAATTACCATCCTCAATGTTTTCAAATTCAGATAACCAGTTCTTGCAAGCAGGACCTTCTTTGGTGGATGAGGCCAGACACAGAACTTTGGAGCCGTCCATTCACCCCAAAGCCATTGTGACCACGGATGCTTCCCTGATAGGGTGGTGTGGCCACTTCCTGGGAAAGACAGTCCAAGGCGCTTGGTCCACATTGGAGCCAACCTGCATATCAACATTCTAGAACTGAGAGTGGGGATGTTAGCGTTACAAGCATTCCAACCTCTTCTTCCTTCTGGAACGATTGTGATTCAGTCAGACAGTATGTTGGTAGCCTGGTATGTCAACAAGCAAGGAGGAACCAAGTCCTATCCCCTGTGTTGAGAGGCCATGAGAATTTGGCAGTGTGTGATAGCTTCCAACCGCTTTCTGTTAGCAACACATATCCCGGGGATTTCCAAAGTGATTGCAGACAAGTTGAGCAGATGTATTTTCCTGCCTTACGAGTGGTCTCTCAATCCTGAAGTAGTGGCAGAAATTTTCAGCCGTTGGGGCCAGCCTTGCTGCGTCATATTCGCCTCCCCGTCAAACAACAAATTCAGCAGCTATTTTCCCCTATCCCCCCCCCCAAAGGGGGAGTCCTCGAATGATGCTCTGATTCACGATTGGCCCATGGGACTGCTATATACGCCTGTCCCCCCATTCCTCTGATACATCAGTTCATAAATAAAGCTATTCGTTTTAAATGCAAAGTGGCCTTTTGGCCTCAACAAGTTTGGTTCCCCTCCCTTTGGCCTCATCTGTTATGTCAACTGTGGATTCTGGACCCTCTTCCAGACCTAATTTCTCATCCCCATGGGTTGAGTCATCTGAACCTGTCCAGTCTCAAGCTGACAGATTGGTTTCTCCACTTCTGTTAATTGCCAGGCAGGATGACCTCTTCTCATCTGTCTGTGACATTATTCTGGCCTCTCATTAACCATCCACCAGAAGAATGTATCTGGACAAATGGAAAAGATTCTCTATTAGGTCAAAGAAAAACATGCTAGATCAGTACTCGACTCCAGTCACAGCGGTTTTACAATACCTATCTTAAGTTTTTCGAGTATGGAGCCACAGCTTCTACCATACGAGTGCATCTAGTGGCTATTTCAAACTATCCTAATGGATTGGATGGTTCATTCCTCATCTCACTTCGGTTATGCAAAGCATTTCTCAAAGGGGTCTCCCATGTTAGGCCTCCAATCAGACAACCTATAGAGCCATGGAACCTCACGTTAGTTCTCCAGTATTTGACTTAAGATCCATTTGAGCCCACAGTGAAGTGTGACCTCATATTCTTGTAGTGGAAATCCCTGTTCCTGGTAGCCATCACATCAGCCAGATGAATTTCTGAACTTCAGGCATTGTGCACCAAAAGACCCTATCTGATCTTCCACAATGACAGAGTGTCACTCCGGACAAATACATTTTTCCTTCCCAGTTGTCTCTGACTTTTCCATCAATCAAACTATTGATTTACCAGTATTTTTCCTGAATTTTTCTGATAAAGAGGAATACTGTCTATGATCCTATATATACATTCCTTGGATGTGCACAGACAATTTAGATTTTATTTAACAGGACCAAAGCAATTTGTAAAACTGACCAACTTTTCATTTCCTTCTTTGGGCCTATATGGGAAAATTCTGTTTCCAAGGTCACATTATCAAAATGGCTAAGGGACTGCATACGCTTCACTTATTCATTTGCAAAAAAACCTATGCCACAGAATATTAAAGCCCATTCTACTAGATCTATGGCAACATCTGTAGCCTTCCATTCCAGGGCTTCAATGGATGATATCTGTGCAACAGATTTGTCAGTCATTACAAATTGGATGTGGTCTCCAGACGGAAAGCTGCCTTCGGCTCAGTGGTACTCAGGAATGTTCTTCCATAAGGGCCAGTCAAGGATTACAAGGTAGCTGGGGATTCTGTCCCATCAGTGATGAATGGAAAGAAGATTAACATCATCAGGTAAAGAAGTAACGTCTTACCATAACATTCCATCTGTGTTGTTGATCTTCTTTCATTCATGACTTCCCACCCTCCTTCCCCTGCCAAAGGCTCCTGGCGGATACTTTTGGTCCAAGTGGTGTCTTAGGGCATTTGCGCAGAAATGGCCTCTGCTTTACTTGTATAATATGGGTAAACTTGATCTGAGGTAACAGGGAGAAGGGCGTTGTGGTTAGAAGCTTAGCTTGAGAGTTTTTTGGCTGGCGTGAGCTTGATATTTGGCCGACTCTGTTCCTAGGGCTCAGAACCAAACCCATCACTGATGAATGAAAGAAGATCAACAACACAGATGGAACATTATGGTAAGACATAACTTATTTTTTCTGTGCTTTTCGTTTATTTAATAATGCGTTTTGTACCCTTGTAGCACTCTTTTTTTTTTTTTATCTTTTTTGTAAAATAAATTGTTCATGCAAGTTTTCATTACCTTTATTTCATTTCTGACCTTTGTTTGCATTAATTTCCCTTAGTTTAACTTCACTGTTAACTCTGCACCTCGTATCTCTGGAATCCCGGTTCTGACACCATGTCGCTCATCTAGTAAGGATGAAGTAGATGAACATTGTGGGTTGTGTTCAAGCAGCTTTATTATGTACAACAAACACATAGGAAATGAAGCTAAGTAGCTTTAACTTATAAACAATCTAGCTATAATACATGTACATGTTCACACTCTGGCTGCACTTCTCAAAGTGCCACTGAAGCGAGCATGTGCTTGCAATTTATGTACACATGATATCCTTGGAAATGCTTCTTAAAGGTGTAACACAACTCACTATTCTACAGAATGCCCATAATTTTGGTGAAATTTTTTTGATAGCCTGTTGCACATGTAAGTCATATTTCAGGTTATCATCACTTGTCATACCTAGTAGCTTGGTATGGGAATAACTTCTGCAGGGGTGTTATCAGATGCTGTTATTGAGAAATTTTTTAAAGGTGTGTAAGAGCTTTTGGGAGAAATAGCAGGTTTGTTATTTTTAGATTGAGTAGAATCTGGGAGTTAGTTGGACCAGCTTTCAATTGAAGAAAATAACTTGTGGGTTAAATGTAGAGAAAAAATGTTACTAGCAGAACAGATTAGTGTGGCACTCTCGGCATATTGTATAAGGGATGCTTGACAATTGGCAGAGTGTAGATTGTTGGTAAATATGCTGAAAATAATGGCCCCATTATGGAACCTTTGGGAACACCTGTTTTGACTGGTCACAAGAATAAGAATTAATCTATTTAACAGACTGGAGTCTATTGGAAAGCTAACTAGAGAACCAGTTGGTGGAGGTGTTTGATAGGCCCAGTGAAGACCGTTTTAATAGAAGTGTATAGGAAACTGTATCAAAGGCAGATCCAAAAACTCAGAAACCAATTGGCCTTTGTCTCTGGTTAGGTTAATAGTGTTGGTGAAGTTTTATGAGAGCCGTGGTAATGCAATGCCCTGATCTGAAATCATGTTGTGTGGGTTGAGGAGGTGGTTAGTTTATAAATGAGTCATTAATTGATTATGAATGGATTTTTCAAGCATTTTTGAAAGACAGAAAAGAATAGCAGTATATATCATTGGAGTTAACCTACCTTGTGAAGTGGGATTATATGAGATTTTTTTTCATAAATCTAGGACATGCGATTCCTAAACCATCAGGAAGAAGAAATCACCAGAAAATCCATCTGGAGCAAGAGTGCTCTATTTAATTTGTTCGAAGTATTGAATGTTATGACAGATACTGGTAGAAAGGAGAAAGGTTGAGTTTTTTTTTTTTCAATAATCATTTTTATTGTTTTGCCAAACCATTATACATTTCACACACTATTTACATTATGTACAATATTGCTTCCAATGTTTTAGTTCCATTTTGAATTTCCCTATAATACATTCAGAATAAATATCATTTTAACCAAGTACAGGAAATTAAAATCACAAAAAATTAAACATAAAAGCATCTACAATAGACAATTATAAACCAACTCAAGCCAATAATTTCTATTATTTCTACATTTTCTATCTAATCCAAGAATGTGTCTGTACACATACAGAATGTCCTGACGGAAAGTGGATAGGAACCGCTACGCCAAAATAATATTAAAGATTTGTTCCCAAATTTTTATGCTGTTTATACTTTTCTTATTATTTCTAATTAACAATTTGTGCGCTAATATATGCTTAATCGCTAACAGCCTGAAATTTTGCCACGACACCTGTGTTGGGTTCAACCAATTTGTGGCTATATATAATTTCATTAGTAAACTAATATTCATAATTACAATCTTTTTTGTTTTGTCCAAATTCTCCGGTGGAATATGTAAAATCAGAAATTCCCAGGAGAGTGTTGAGTTTTGGTAACCCAGAAAGGTTGAGTTTTAATGGAACTGGGTAGTGAGACCAAGTGGGATGTGGCCAGATTATTACAAGAGGTTGATATATTTTGAGTATCTTTGTGAAGCCGTTTTGCAATGCTAGAGATAGCGATCACTGAAAATGTTAGCTGTTAATTCCAGGGAGCATTGAGAGTTGTGGTTTGCTTGTGCATTTCATCCAGGATACAGCATTTTAGATATGCTGGCCCAGAATTGTCAAGAATTTTTGTAGCATCTATTCTGCAAATTGTAGTTATAAAGTTTGTCAAGTTTTGTCTGGCATTTGGCTTTATTTCATAAGTGTTTATATTGTTGAAGATTTTCTGTTTTATTATTGAGCCATGTCTTCCAGGCTGCATCTCTGTTCGTCATTAATTTCTTGGTAGTATGAGTGAGCCAAGGAGCAGGATTGTTCTGCACCCTTTTAAGCAGGGGGGGGGGTGCTGTGTAGCAGTTCCATAAATTTCTTATTAAAATAGTCAAGATCATCTAGTGGCAAGACCTTTTGAATGTTCCAGATTTGAGATTGTAGTGAGGTGTTATGCATTTCTGGGTCAAGGTGTTTAAGTTTGCTAGCTAAGGTGCCATGGGAGCTTTTATTGTTAGGGTGACTTGGTAATAACCAGTCCAGGGTGGTAGTTTTACAATTTTTCATGTTGATTCTAGTAGGACCACTGATAATTTGTGAGAAATTGTACAAATTTATACTAGAAGTCATTATCTCAGAGGTGAGACTTGACCATTTGATTCTTAACATTGGCTAGTAAAGTTGTCTCTTTGTGTATATTATCAGATAAAGGGCTATCGCACATTATTTCGTGTGCATTTAGCTTTATGTTACTTAGAAGCAGTTCAGCATTGAGGAAGGAGAGTATGGAAGATGTGAAAGTTGACAGGCTTATACTATTGTAGAACATTGTTGGTACTCCTCCTGCCTTTTTTTTTTTTTTTTTAGTTCAGTCTATCAGCATTAAGGATATTAAAAGTCGGGGGGGGGGGGTTATTTCTGTGTTACTGATATTTAGTTTCAGCCAAGGTTCTGTCAAGGGAGTGAGTTTATTCATGCATGTAGTTCTGTAATTTTGTTTACAGTGCATCTGATGTACTTATGGAATAGATTCAGTTTCTTGTTGCTATTCCTTATTGTGTTGACAGAGGAGTTTTGGTTTTCTGGCAGAATTGATTTATTATTTGTGGAATAACTTGTTGCATTTAGAGGGTCCAGGGTTGTGGTGAATGCCAAGTGGTAGCAGTACATTCATTAATACACTTCTGTGAATGTGTTTTAGTTTCTGTGGCTTTGGTAACTTTGAACATTTTTTGTAGGTATTGAGTATTTTAGTTTTAATAAGGTTAGTGCAGTGATTTTTATACAAGTGGGTCATATATTGAACTAGATGAATGAAGGGGTTACACTGTAAAATGTGCCTTTTGGTGGAAGAATGTATTCAAGGAGGTGTTTGGGAAGATGTACAATAGGTTAATAATACAAGTATAGCAGGTTAGAATAAGACTTTGTATCATGATGGGGCATGACGAGTTTAGGGTATTTGATGTTTTGAAGCAGGACATCTTTATATGAAGAGTGTAGAACAGGTATTGTCAGTTGTAATATTAAGGAGCTGTAAAACGAGGTTATTGGTTGGTTAGGTTTTTGTGAAGTTTTAATGGACTGACCCAGCTATAAAATTATACTAGTTGTGCATTGACCCAGCTATAAAACTGTACTAACAGTGTTTGTCAATTATAGTAATTTGGTGATGTAAGAGATTATTGAGTAAGTAGGTTTTGATGGGAGAAAGTTGATGTAGGTTGGTAGTATGTTGGAGATGGTGGGACCAAGGTGAGAAATAAATTTACAGGGTGTGAGGATGAGTGGGAATATGGGGAGTGTAGGGTAGAGGAGTGGAGTGAGCCCAAGCACAGCAAGGTCAAATGGAACAGGTTGCAAATGGCAATAATGTAGCTTGGCCCCCAAAAATTTCCTGACTGCAGAAAATCATTTTTATTCCGTTTAATTTTTATTAGTGGTGGTTTCAGTACTCAAAAAATTTGTAGGTTATCTTTATTATTGTTAGAGGAAATTTCTGTCTATGCAGCAAGGGAGATGTATGTTGCAGCTGCATAATGAGAAATGAGGGGGAGGTAGAGAGAGAGTATGTGTGTCTGGGGGGGGGCTGATGAACTATAAATGGGAGGATAACTAACACAGCTAGATGATATTTGAAAAATCTGGCTTGTTTGCCTTCTTATTGTGGTTAGTACAGCAAGAGGCCAAATGGCAATAAAATTATTTGAGAGGACTTGAGAATATTTGTGGCAGTAATTTAGAAACAATAATGTATATGGCTGTTAATGCAGGCTGAGAAAACTTACAAATCCTCCATGCAGGTCTCATTTGTTTCTTTAGTTGCTTAGACAGATTGTCCCCACAGCTGGAAACAATGCACATTAGGAGAGAGAGGTGTAGTTGCTTGATAGCTGGGGGCAGACGCAGACCTTTATAGGTCTATTAATGCAGGCTGAGAAACATTTTAATCCTCATTGCAGGTATCTATATCACTGTTAGAGTATTCTTTATCGTGGGGATCTCCAGTCCAGGATTGCCCCGTGTTCGGCCAGTATATCAAAGCCTTATAATCTTGTAAGCATAGCATGTCACACATATGCTCCACACACAGGATGTTGGGCATAAGTGTGACGCATGGACACAGTTACCCAGAACTACTTTGACACCAATCTGAACACCATTATCGCTCATCGTTTGCATGCCTTGTTGCTGTACTGAATACCTAGCTATCAGACAATTACCCCATTGGGGTAATTTTATTTTTTCTTTGATCTTGTACTTTATTTTGCTTACGTAAAGTTCATGTCATCCAAGAAGGGAAAATATCAGTGTAGGAAGCAGATTCTCCATAAGTATTGTCATGAACAGTGTCTCTCTTGTCTGGGTGCTTCCCACAACCTTACCTCTAGTAGTATCTGTAATGCGTTTGTGCGAAGACATTTAGAAACCGGTTGTCTTACCTGGTCATTTATCTTGAAAACCAATGGCTTAAACATTTAGCCCATGGTAGCATGGTGGAATCCATTCCCTCCTGAGGTATTCATGCTAGAGAAGAAGGTAGCCAAGAAGTCTTCATCGAACATCCCTCTACAAGAGGGTGATAGCTCTATAGGCCATCCGCCATCTATAGCAGATTCCTCCGCCACGACTGCATCAGAGGCCATCGTTGATCCGACTTTTTGCAGCTGAAGCTTTGCGGGTGTTTCCTCCAGCAATCGAGGGAAAACTGTGGTTGATTATCTCAGCAGGTCCTAGAGGGATTCCGCAGATATTGGTCCGGGAAGACATTCCAGGTACTCTTATTGAATCTCACCAAGGGCCAGAACCTAAAGTATTTATTAGGGCTGACATCTCTTCTAAGAAAAGACAAAAGACAAAGCATGTTTTGTTCTGTCCTAAGGATACTCTGAGGGAATGGCAAGAGTTTACTCAGGGCTTGTTTTCTGACTTGATAGCCCTGAAGCCTCCTTAAGGGATGTTAATGCCTGCTTTGCCTTGCACCTCTACCCCTTCTAAAAGACCTAGGGAACCTGATTCCTTGGATGAGGATGAGGAGTCTGATAAGGGGTCCTTGTCCTATTATTCACAGATTGTCTTCACCTTTGGCTTATTGTTCTGAGGAGGAGTCTAGAGTCTGCTTTTTTCGGATTTCTCCTTTGGGGACACAATTGCTAGGATGATAGAATACTTTAAGTGGGATTTTTCTCAAGTGTCTAACATTAAGCGGAGATGTTATGAGCTCCTTCAGGTGGATACTCCTAAAATTTGTGCAGTTCTTCCTGTAGCTTGTTAGACAGTTGTATTGCTACTTCCAAGTCTCCTGATTCTCAGCGTACTGCTTGTAAAAAAAAAATGATAGGTTTTGTAAGGTCCCTGAGAATTGTCAATTTTTGTTTGTGTACTACTCCTGATCCTGCTGTGGTGTCAGTCTCTTCTGACAAACATTCCAAGCTCTTGCCCTCTTCCATACTTTTGCCTTCTGATAAGGATAGTAGGGCAATGGAGAGGATTGTTAAGAAAGTCTACAGTGCTTCTACTTTGGCCTTTATGGCTATTAATTACCAAACTCACACGAACAGATATGCTCTGGCCTTGATTGCTCAGGCTTGTCAGGTTATTTCTGATCTTCCTGATTCTGAAGGCAAATCTTCTGCTTATCTGTTTTAGGTTCTACTTCTTAAGTAGCTCGCCACTCTATCAAGTGTAGCTATGCTGCTGCTGATGCGTCTTCCAGGGCTGCTGTTTTTGGGTTTGTCATGAGGCATTGTACTTCGCTTAGTCTCCAATATTTGCCTGAGGACATTAAGGCCAAATTGTTGGGTGCTCCTTTGGATAATAAATGTCTTTTTGGGACTGCTGCTGACATGTTGTCTCTTCAAGAGAAAGGCAAAGCCTTGCAGGACCTTAAACATTTTTTTGCCTTTCCTATTCATTAGTTCCAGAAGAATTATCCTTCTAGGTCTGCTTTTGTCCGCAGGCAGCCCCGCCAGGCCTCCCAAGGGCAGGAAGTGTGGTAGGCAAGCCTCCTCTTCTAAGGCTTCTCAGGCTTATATGGCCCAGAAGCCTCCTTTATCTGATAAGCCTACTTCTCTTTGACAGTTTGCCCCCTCTACTCTTAGACCAGGTTCCTTTGTCCCTTTGGCTTTCAAATTGGCTTCTCATCACTTCAGGCTGTGGGTTCTTTCTGTCATCCATCAGGGTTACTTCATGGTATGGGAGTCTCTCCCTCCTTTTTTCAGGGATTCCTCATTTCCCGGAGGTCCTAGGGTACCTAATAAACCAAGAAACTATTCAGGCTGTCCCCCATCCAAGTGGGAAAGGGTTTTTATTCTAGGATGTTCCTGACTCCTCGAAAGGAAGGCACTTGGAGACTTATTCTGGATCTCTTCCTGCACAACACCTTTCTCAACATCCTCTCTTTTTGGATGTTTACTTTTCAAACCTTGTTTCCTCTTTGCTATACCCCAGGCTTTTCTGGTGTCTTTGGATCCGAAGGATACTTAGTCATATCCCTGTTAATCCTCTTCGCAGGAATTTCTTTTACACTTTGGTCTCTTCCTCTCATTTTCATTTCACTGTTTTGCCCTTTGGCCCCTCTACTGCCCCAAGGGTATTCACAAAAGGCTTAGCTCCTGTGATTACTTTTTACAGGCTCCAAAGCATTCAGATTTTCCTTATGTACGTGATCTCTTGCTTCAGGCACCTTCTCCCAGTCATCTGTTACAGAATCTGGAGTTCACCATCTCTCTTCTTCAAAGTGTGGGGTTCACTATCAATTTCTAAAAGTCTGTCCCGATTCCTCCTCAGGAGCACATGTATCAGGGGTGCAGGATTCAGACAGTGCCAATGTTGACCTCTCTAACACCATCAAAAGTTTTGTTGTTGACTGCCTTCTTTCACTCTTCTTCCTCAGATTGTCATTCCAGCCAGAGAGTTTCTTTGGACCCAGGGATTCATGGCATCTTCAATTCCAATGCTTTGTCTTGACAGACTGCATATGTGGAAGCTTCAGTGGTACCTAAAGTTATTTTGAGTGCAGCATTGCTATCCTTTGGATTTCAGAGTGCCTCTCCTTCCTTGTCTAAAAAAGGATGTAATGGGATCCTATCTCGCCTACATTCACAACAGATGGGTTCGGAGCCGATCCATCAGCTCCGACTCGGCAACTAATACACTAGCACGAAGTCTCTCATTGGCTGGGCTACTCCCTATCCCAGGATGCACTACACCTGCTTCCCCAGATCTCGTTTGCCGCTTAACAAGCTGGACGTGGTCTCGACTTGGCTGGAGCTAAGTGGTTCTTTTCACCTTATTGGTCCTTGACCTAGGGAATTTTTGTCTATATTAACCAAACAGCTGTTTTAACAGATATTTCTTGCTATTTCTTGCTATTTTTTATTGTTTTTTTTTTGAGTGCTTGTTTCCAAAAAATTTAAATTATTCAGTCGGGTAAGGCCCGTTTAAGTTAGAGGGCCTTTGCCCTACCTTTGAGTGCTATAAGGTTTATTTAACTTTTGGTTAGTTGTTTTTCGGGCAAAGCCCGTTTAAATTAGAGGGCTTTGGGCCGTTTAACTTGTTTCTAATTGTTGTGAGGTAATCTTTCACCAGTACTCGCGCCAGTGTGTCTCGCGCTTTTCAATTGGCGCTTTTTGTGTATAGTGCTATACTTGTTGTGAGAGAGTAAGATTTCCATAGAGTTTTTACTTGTTGTGGCCTGTATCATGTCTAAGGAACAAAAGTCAGGTTTTAAAAAATGCACTCGGTGCAAGTATAAAATGTCCATTACAGACAGTCATTCAGTCTGCGTTTATTGTTTGGGGCCGAAACATCTGCAAGAGACTTGTAGCGTCTGTCATGCGTTCTCCTCTAGAGTTCTTCAAGAACGCAAGAACAAGTTAATATTGAAAGGGCTTATCAAACCTTCTTTTGAGGAAGCCTTAGATCTACCTGTTGCTTCCAAAAAGAAAAGATCGTCGGCTCCGACAAGTCCGTCGGAACCGACTTCTAAAAAGACAAAATTGACCTCTTCTTCCTCGGCTCCACTGACTTCGGGGCCGAGGGTCGAAGGGTCTGCCTCGATACCTCCTACCTCGGCTCCATTGCCTTCAGAGCCGCAAGTTGGAGTATCGAGAGGTGAATCACCTCCATCGGTTCCAATGGCTTCGGAGCCGGTGGAAGTGTGCAGCTCAGACTCTTCCCCCTCGGCTCCGAAGGAGGCTCCTTCGGTGCCGATGGTGGTCCATGCTGTGATGGAGTCGGCGCCGATAGCATTGGAGCCGTTTCGGAGCCGGTCCCCTTCTCTCTCGGAGCCGAGAGGAAAGTCTTCTCGATTGTCTACCTCCTCTAAATCATCGAGACTTTCAGATTCGGACCTGGATAGGGTTTTACAGAGGCTATTCCAATCTCCAGTGTTTACTAAATTGGTCTCGGCTCCAGCACAGTTAGCTTCGGAGCCGATCCCCCCTCCAACACATTTGATTCCTCCTCCAACCTCCTCGGAGCCGTTGGAGTCGGTGGTGGTGGAGCAAAGCGGAGCCATACGGTCGGAGCAGAGACCCCTTCGAGGTCTCTCGGTTCCGACTGTGCTTCCTACCCTGTCCTCCGGTTCAGGGTTTGGTACTGCGACCTCCTCAGCCGGGCCCGAGGGGAACACTTTGGGATTGGGTGCTTCGGTGCCTAGTCTTCCTCTCGGAGCATCGGCTGCTGGAATTCCCAGTGCCATCGTGGCCTCTAGACCAGTGACCTCCTTGGATTCTGGAGGTCCGGCCTTTGAGGCCATGAGGAGCGCGCTGGCCATGCCTTTGCCGGTTCAGCAAGACCTCACCGTCCCTAGATTTGGAGACTGGTGCCTCTGTTGTGTTGCAGCTCCCCGGCAGCGGGGCCCCAGGGCCTGAGGATATCCCCATAGGGTTCCCTTCTTCCGGGTGGTCCGTCCGAAACTGCTTCGGACGAACCCCCACGGAAGAAATTGTGTAAGAGGAAGCACGTAGACTCCCAAGATGAGTCTGTTACATCGGATACTGACCTCGATGACGCAGAAGGGTCCCCCAAATCATCTTTGGATGATATCTCCTTCTCAGATATCTTGGAGATTCTGAGACAGAGAGGTGACTGGCAAGCCAAAACCCCTTCAGCTGAGGAGTCAGTCTTCCTCAAGGCCTTTGGGGCCCAGCCTTCCGCCTCCTGGGTGTCTCCGCCTCGATGAACTCCTTGATTTGGTTTCTCGAAGGCGTGGGAACACCCTGATTCTGTGGAACCGGTGCCTGCGAGGCCCAATAAATTTTGTCAGCCCCAGAAGGAGTTTCTCACAAAGGGTGTGCCTGTAGATGCTTTGGTGGTGGCTTCTGCCACACAGCAGGACTTGGCAGAGGCTTCGACGCCTGTTCATCCTCCTAATAAGGATTCTAGGAGTATGGATAGGCACGGGAAGCGTACCCTGTCTTCAGCGGCCTTTACCTTACGGTCGCTGAACTACTTATGTCATTTTACGAGGCTCCAAAGGGATCTTCTCAAAGAGCTAAATGACTCTCTTGTTGGTAACCTACCTGAGGCGCTGGCCCGACTGTTGGCGCACAGATGACTACCCTCCTTTCTATTGTTAACTCGTCCATGAGGCTCATTTCATATGCGGCCGAAGGCGAGTAGAGCAGCGGGAACAGGCATTGCCCTCAGGAGACAAGCCTGGTTACGCTTGTGTTCGCTCGGAGGCCTTCAAGTCTTCCTTCGCGCGCCTTTGATGGGTCATCTTTGTTTGGACCCAAGGTGAAGGACACACTAACTCGGTGCGAGCAGGAGGGCAAGACTTTGACTGCCGTTGGGGCCCGATTTTCCGCTCCTTCTAGGCCTTACCCCAAGGCTGGAGAGGAGGAAAATGTGGTTTAGAAAATCTCAGAAGTCTTTCCCTACTCCACCCAGTGATTCCCCTCCAGAGGCAGGGGATTTTGGAAGACGCCGCCCCAGAGGTGGCAGAGGCCCCGTAACTCTGGAGACCGCGATTCCTTTCGTGGTTCTTCATACAACCAGCGTCCCTGTGTTGTTGCCCGACTGTGCAACTCCGGAGCCAATCGGGGGTCATTTTATGGCTCACCCACAAGCTTGGGAATCCATAACAAGCGATCAGTGGGTGCTTCGCATTACCGGAGGTTATATCATCCCCTTCAACAAACCCCCTTTCTTTAAGGGAAATCCCGGACGTACCACCCAGTCAGCGGGATCAGGCAGCATTAGAGGTTTCAAAGCTGCTAGAAAAAGAGCCATCCAGCCTGTCCCCATCGACCAGATCGGATCAGGAACTTACTCAAGATTATTTTTGGTACCAAAAAAGACAGGGGACTTCAGGCCCATTTTGGACCTCAGTTCATTGAATCGTTTCGTAAAAAAGTCCAAATTCCGAATGGTCACTCTTCAATCTATTCTTCCTTTGCTGGAAAAGATGCATGGATGTGCTCCATAGATCTCCAGGACGCTTACTATCACATTCCCATAGCTCAAGAGTCCAGGAGACATTTACGCTTCCGCCTTGGAGTCAGTCATTTCCAATTCCGAGCACTGCCCTTTGGTCTCACCACAGCCCCCAGGGTGTTCACCAAGTGTCTGGCAGTGGTAACTGCTCACCTGAGAAGTCTGGGATTCCAGGTGTTTCCTTATCTAGACGACTGGCTCCTTACTGCCACCTCCGAGCATCTACTACTCCAAGCGCTCAGAGCCACGTTCACCTTGGGCCGTTTCTTGGGGATCACATTCAGTTTGCAAAAATCTGTACTACAGCCATCTCAGCGTATTACTTTCATAGGCGCAGACTTAGACACAAAAAGAATGCGCGCCTTTTTACCGGCAGCAAGAATTCAGGTCCTACAAGATCAAGTCAAATCCTGTCTTCCCCTACTAAGAGCCCCGGCCCATCGGATCCTACAACTGTTGGGCTCGATGGCGTCAACCATACTTTTAGTTCCCTTGGCCAGACTTCACATGCGAATTTTACAATGGCTACTGTCGGTTCAATGGTCTTATCAGGAACTTCCCTTGAACCACTTAATTATGATCACGGAAAGTTGCCGTCGAGATCTGCATTGGTGGCTTCTCCAATCAAATCTCGACCAGGGGCGACCCTTTATACCTCAACGTCCCGTTGCCACTGTGACTACGGACGCCTCCCAGGTAGTGTGGGGGGGTCATTACCTGGACAGGTCGGTCCAAGGCACATGGCAGATCCAGGAAACGCATTTGCATATCAATGTCCTGGAGATGAGAGCGGTACTTTTGGTACTTCAAGCTCTCCATCACGCTCTCCCACAGGGCCCGATTACTATCCTATCCGACAACATGTCGGTGGTGTGGTACATAAACAAGCAAGGTGGAACCAGGTCTTACCCACTATGCAGAGAAGCCATGAGACTTTGGCACTGGGCGGTAGCTACCAACCGCTTTCTAATGGCAACGCACATACCGGGGAAGTCCAATGTGATTGCGGACAGATTAAGCAGGACCATTCTTTTACCCCACGAGTGGTCCCTCAACCAGGGTATAGCTGCGAAAATCTTCGACAGATGGGGTCTTCCTTGCTGCGACCTGTTTGCCAGCCCTCACAATGCGAAATGCAGAGAGTTCTTCACACTGTTCCCTTCTCAGGGACAGATTCCCAGGGACGCTCTGACTCACATTTGGCCCCGGTCTTCTCTACGCCTTCCCTCCATTTCCCCTCCTACCGAGGGTGATACAGAAGGCCATTTACATGGAGAGCGAGATGATTTTGATTGCCCCGCATTGGCCTCGTCAAGTTTGGTTTCCTTTCCTGCAGAGGCATGCGATAGAAGGTCCATGGTTTCTGGATCCGGTGCCAGACCTGTTGACTCATCAGTCAGGACGGCTTCATCCGTCTCTCAGGTCCCTGAAGTTGGCAGCATGGTTACTCCACTTCCATCCTTAGTCGAGACAATGCTCTTTCGCCGGACGTGGTCCACATACTGTCTTCTTCTCATAAACCTTCCACCATCAAACTTTATTCCAGTAAATGGAAAAGGTTTGCCTTCTGGGCTCAAGAACGGGGTATTGATCCTCTCACTGCACCAGTATCGGAGGTTCTGAATTTTCTGGCCTCCCTTTTTCAGTCGGGCTCTTCAGTTTCTACCATTAAGGTTCATCTAGCGGCGATCTCTAATTTTCATGCTTCATTTGAACCTTCATTGATGTCTCACAAACTTTGTAAGGCCTTCCTTAAAGGGGCTTGGCTCCTTAGGCCTCCTTTAGCTCATCATGTCCCCCCTTGGGATTTGAATATGGTTCTTGCTGCCCTAACTGCCCGTCCTTTCGAACCAGCTGCTACCTGTGATTTAAAATTTCTGTCTTGGAAAACGGCCTTTTTAGTAGCCATAACGTCTGCTAGGCGAGTTTCAGAACTTCAAGCTCTTTGTTCTGATCCTCCCTATTTGATTTTTCACAAGCATAGAGTTTCATTGAAATTAAACCCTGCATTTATACCAAAAGTGGCCTCCTCTTTCTGTATTAAACAAACTATAGAACTCCCTGTCTTTTTTCCAGAATTCTCTAATAACGCAGAATATACTTTGCATCAATTGGACGTACATAGACAACTGCGTTTTTATTTGAATAGAACCGCTCAAACGCAGAAATCAAATCAATTGTTTGTTTCCTTTGCAGTGAACAAATTGGGTCAACCAGTAACAAAAACCTCCATATCTAAATGGATTAAAGTTTGTATCATTTTTATTTATTCACAGGCTAACAAAGACCTTCCCTTTCCAGTCAAGGCTCATTCTACCAGGGCAATGGCTACTTCCGTAGCTTTTCACTCCAAGTTATCAATAGATGATATTTGTGCTGCGGCAACCTGGACTTCTCCGCACACTTTTATTTCTCATTACAAATTGGATGTGGTTTCTCGAGGCAGAGCTTCCTTTGGTTCCACAGTTCTCAGGAGTGTGTTCCAATGAGCCACCCGGGATGTAGGTGCTAGGACGCTGTCCCATCTGTTGTGAATGTAGGCGAGATAGGATCCCATTACATCTTTTAGTTATGTACTTACCATAACTTCGGATGTATGGGATCCATCTCGCCTACATTCATAAGTACCCACCCTCCTTCCCCCTTCCATTCGGATTTAGAGGAGCTGTAGTCCCTTTTTTCTTGGCGATCTTTCTTGAAGAACTTTAGTTGGTTATAGTCTACTAGTTTTTCTGTGTTTGCATGGATGTATGAAAGCGAACAAACAAGATCTGGGGAAGCAGGTGTAGTGCATCCTGGGATAGGGAGTAGCCCAGCCAATGAGAGACTTCGTGCTAGTGTATTAGTTGCCGAGTCGGAGCCGATGGATCGGCTCCGAACCCATCTGTTGTGAATGTAGGCGAGATGGATCCCATACATCCGAAGTTATGGTAAGTACATAACTAAAAGATTTGAGTGATGGGTTCAACAGTTTGCTGTCAACCCACACCTGCCATTTCAGCCTCCATTCTTTTCTCAATAACTGTTCATCGATGCCTCAGAGATGGACTGGGGGGGGGCTTCATCTGGTCACCTGAAAGTTGTGGGTCACTGGCCTCCCATCAGAAGTCAGACCTCAGTAACATCAAAGATTTGAGACTCTGATTCTGGCCCTTCAGGCTTTTTACCCATTGTTCTCTCTCCAGGCCCCTTTAAAGGTGTACATGGACAAACACTACAGTCATATAGTATGTCAACAAGCAGGAAGGCACAAAAATCTTACCTCCTCTGCAGGATGGCTCTTCAGACGTAGGAGGTGGCTGTGTTATCAGTCAACTCTTAAAGCATTTATTCCTTTAGAGTACAATCTAGTAGCAGACTCTTTGAGCAGGTCCAAAACACAGGCTCTCACAAATGGATGCTTCACAGAGATGTATTTCTGGACATTGTCCAACAGTGGGGTATTCCTCAGGTAGATCTTTTTTCTTCCTCTCTAAACAGGCAGCTCTCTCACTTCTGCTCCGGAGTGCCATGCCATCTAGTGCAGAAGATGGATGCCCTTTCTTTTACTTGGAAGGGGATATTTCTTTATGCTTTCCCTCTTCTTCCTCTATTTCCAAGAGTCCTGTGGAAGATTCAGGTGGGCTGCCCAAAAATCTTGCTAGTGACTTCCTTTTGGGCAAGACGGCACCAGTTCCCCCTCTTAATACATCTGGCCAGGGGCAGTCACCACGTTACCTCACTGGTTGGACCTGTCACACAGGACAAGGGGTCTGTCACCCATTCTCACTTGTCCACTCTTCAGCTGACACTGTGGGTGATAGGGTTTTGATCCCTTTTAGGCACCTCTTTTCTGAGGACATGCTCAGGGTTTTACAGGAGGCAAGAAAATCTGCTACCATAAAATCTTGTATGTCCAAAAGATTTTTTTGTCTGGTGGCGTGCTCATAACCAGGACCCTTTTTCAGTGGGAGTCCCTTTGGTCCTCTCCTATTTGTGCGAGTTGCTCTAGTCTAGCTTGGCCTATTCTGTGAAGGACCATTTGTCAGCCATTTCTTCTTGTCTGCCCTTGAATCCTCCTTTGGCTTCTTGTTTTGAGAACAAACGGTTTCTTAAAGACATCCTGCATATTAGGCCTCCAAGTAAACGTATTCCTCCTACTTTTGAGCCAGCAGAATCTGCTTCTTTGCAGAATTGTACCTGGAAGACTGTTGCTGACTGTTAAATCCTGCTCAGAGGGTTTCTGAGCTTCAGGCCCTTATGGACTTTCCTCATTTTTTGTTTTTTCACAGGGACAGGGTTTTGTACTTATAGTTCTTCTGTGGCCAAGGTGGCAAATGAGTTGTCCTTGATTCAGTCAGTATAACTCCCTTCCTTCTCAGTCTGCTAGTGAGGGGGTCTTGCATACCTTGGATTTGACAGACAGCTCAGGTACTGTTTGAATAAAACTAAGGCCAATCGTACGGTTGTTTCGTTTCATCCTAGGACACTAGATTTGGCTGTTTCTAAGCACACCAGCTCCTCCTGAATATCTAAGGCCATTTCATTTTTTATTCTTTTCAAGGCAAATCTTTGACTACTTCTGTTAGAGTTTATTCCACTAAGGCTGTTGCCCCTTCTGGGGCTTTTTTCAAGAGGTTGGACACAAATTCCATCCTTCAAGCTACCATTTGGTCTTCAGTGCATACCTTTCCGAAGCAGTATAAATTGGATATGGTCTCTAGGGCCAGAGTAGGTTTTGCATTTTGCATGAGTTTGTTGAGGGCTCTTGTCAGCCTTTAACCTCCCATTCTGTTTCTTGCGCTTTTTTACTCTTCCTATAGTAAAGAATAGTGCAACAGTGATATAGAAGGATATAGTACAATTGTGTAAAATCTTACCATAACAGCAGATGTCCTTCTCTTCACTGTTGCAGTATTTTCACCCTCCCTTACACCCCCTCTTGTTGGTTCTGGTTTTGCTTGGATTTCCTTCTGGCTGGGGTGTCTCACCTTTTCTTCTGCATTTTCTCCTTCTGGATGTGCATAGACTCCTTCATCCTATGGAGACTGTTCTCGCCTGGGGCAATTCAGTTCTGGGCATCTGTGTCTGTATGTCAACTCTATGCCCTACATCCTGTGTGAGGAGCATACGTGTGATATGTGACCACATACAAGACCATAAGACTTTGGTATACTGGCCAAACATTGGGCTATCCTGGGCAGGCGATCCTTATAGTAAAGAGTACTGCAACAGTGAAAAGAAGAACATCTACTTCTATGGTAAAATTTTACCCAACTGTAATTTCTTTCAGCTTGCTTAGGGAGACTACTCTCACAGATGGAGACAGTGCACATTAGGAGGGAGAGGTGTGGATTCTTGATAAGTGGAGGCTGACATAGACCTTTATTTTTGGTAAGCACACTGGTCCTAGGACATGACTTTGGAATCTACTTCTGTATGATTACCCTCCTATTCACATCTAACTAGAGCATTTTGGAATGCAAGGAAGATGAGGCCAAGAATGCTCCTGATAAACACCCTACTGAATGAGGTAGCACTGATTCCCTGTTCTGATGAAGATGATAAGGTAAGAGCCATTAACTGTACCTTAAAGTGACCATTTTCTCCCAGATCAAGGATTTGTTAGTGCAGTTGAACATATGCACACTCAGCTGGTAATGTATATGGTAAAATCTTGTTGGTGTTAGATACCAGTTTTTTGTGGACAGCCCATAAATCATGAAATAAGCTAGGAGGCTTAGTACCAGGAAATTCTTAGCTGAATGGCTGTGCTTTTCCCCTCTAATGTCAAAGGAGGGATTAAGGCCCCAGTTCAACAGGAGTATGTATGATTCTACAATTCCTGCCTGATCTTTTTGGTGCAGTATTAACATTAGATTTTATGTTGTCCCTCTTGCCACCGTACTGGATGGGTTCGTAGCCGATATTCAGCTCCGACTCGGCCAATATACTAGCCCAAAGTCTCTGACTTGGCTCATGGCTCAATACCTATCCCACAACACATTGGAGTAACCCCCAGATCTCATTTGCCGCAAGACGAGTTCGGATGCTCTCTTCTTGGCCGTGGCTAATTGTTTTTTGATTACATTTCCAATAGCTGTTTTTGACAAATTTATTATTAGAGTTATTTTAGTTCTTGGATTGAACAGTTTAACCTTTTATACGTTTTTTGGCATAATTCTTTCTCGCCTGTTTATGTGTTGCTTATTGGCTGTCGTTTTCTTTCCTGGGCCTATCCTACCCTGTTAGTATTGTGGTATTTGTGCATTAACTTTAGCTCGTTTAAGTTAGAGAGTTAAAGGTAACCCGTTTTTGTGGTCTGTCCCCGTCAGCTCGGCTAGGTCTGTTTAAGTTAGAGGGCCTAGCGCTCGTTTAACTTGGAGAACAGTGCTTTACTTCCCTTTACTTTTTTTTTTTTGTGTGTGCGTGCCTAGTTTAGCGTTTTGGTATACGTTTCTTGCAGCTTATTGTAGTTTATTGCAGTGTCAGCATGTTAGAGATAAAGAACCCAAAGTCTCTGGGTTCAAGAAGTAGCAATGCTCCCAAAAAATGTCCATTACTGATGGGCACAATCTGTGTGTGTACTGCTTAGGTGCTGTTCATTTGCAGGAATCCTGCAGTTTGTCACTCCTTCAGCTGTCAAGTGTTACATGAGAGGAAAAACAAATTGATTTTACGAGGTTTAATAAAGCCTTCTTTTGATGAGGCTTTACAATCTTCAACAACTAATGTCAAGTCCAAGAGACCTTCCTCTTCTTCCTCAGCTCATTCAGAGCCCCCAAAGAAATTGCTCAAGTTGACTGAGAAGCCTGTCTCCTCTGCTGCACCACGTTCGGAACCGAGGGAGACAATCGGTGCAGACAGATCTAGCTCTTCAGTTCCAAAGACATCGGAACCGATAGAGACTACTTCTCAGAGCCGGTCCATGGAATTAGAACCGGTATCTCTGACTTTTGAGATCCCCTATTCTTCAAAGGTCTCGATCCAACACTCTTTCATCCAGGTCCTCTAGGAGCTTATCCGATGATGATGTGGACAGGGTGGTGTGCAGGCTTTTGAAGGAGCTGGCAAAATTGTTCTCGGCTCTGACCTCACTAGTCTCGGAGCCATCTAAGATGACTACATCCACTATTCCTCCTCCGAGCCGAGCTGTATCTTCGGAGCCAGAATGCCAGATACCTCCTGTGGTTAGACCCTTCAGTCCCGAGACCCCTTTGGGATTCTTTGGAACCGTTGCCTGCTCCGACGCTTTCGGTGCTGTCTGTAATTCTCTGTTCAGCTCTTGGGGGGGGGGGTCTCCGACCCGAGTCTCTTCGGTTCCTAGTCTGCCCCTTGGTGCATCGGCTCGGGTGAACTTGGCTCCTACATCGGCCTCAGAGCCAATCTCCTTGGTGTCAGAGATTTCCTCCATTTCCTCAGAATCGGGGGTGTCCTTGGAGCCAGGGGGATCCGCCTTCAAGGTGATGAGGAGTGTGATGTCCCCTCCTGCAGCTCTACTCAGGGATACTGGCATTCGTCCCCCTCAGGCACCAGCATCTGCTTCGGCACCATCCTGTCCACAGGGCAGCAGAGATTCAGGGCCTCAGGAAGCCCCGTTGGCAGAGTCCCACTCTTCCAATACCTCCCCAGACTACCCGTCTGAGGAGCCACCTCGGAAGAGGACATGCAAGAGGAAGCATGTAGACTCCCCTGATGAGTCCATCACTTCTGTCACTGACCTCAAGGAAGCAGAAGGGTCCCCATGGTCGCTCTCTGAAGATATCTCTTTCTCAGATATCCTGGAGATCCTAAAACACACAGGCGGCTGGAAGCCCATCACCCCTTCTGATGAGGAGTCAGTGTACCTGAAGCCTTCAGTCACAAACTTCAGTCTCCTGGGTTTCTCCGCCTTTCGATGAGCTCATGGATTTGGTTAGTTGGAAGGCGTGGGAGTCACCAGACACTATGGAACCAGTCCCTAGGATGCCAAATAAGTTCCTGTCAGCTCCTTTGGATAAGGAATTTATCTCAAAAGGTGTGCCTGTAGATGCTATGGTGGTGGCGGCCGCCACCAAGAAGGAACTCTGAGACGTCCTCTTCTGTTCATCCGCTGAATAAGGAGTCTCGAATGATGGACAGATACAGGAAGTGTGTTTTCTTGTCTGCGACTTTCACCCTCAGATCGCTGAACTACCTGAAGCACTTTACAAGACTTCAAAGAGATCTCCTGAAGGAGTTAGGAGGTACTGTACAAGGTTCATTAGCTGCAGGGGCTCTCAGAAAAAGTGACCATTCAGCTATCCACCTTAAATTCCATAGTCAACTCCTCCATGACGCTGATATCCTATGCTGCAGATGGAGCGAACAGGGCAGCGGGTTCTGGAGTTTCCCTGAGGGAGGCACTCCTGGATGCGCTTCTGCAACTTTGCAGAACCCTTCAAATCTACCTTTACCAACGCCCCTTTTGATGGTTCTTCTCTTTTTAGACCAAAGGTCAAGGACACACTCACCAGATGTGAGCAGGAAGGGAAAACTCTCTCTGCTGTTGGAGTACGATTTTCCGTACCTTCAAAACCTTATCCTAAGGTCCAGTAGAGTGGAAAAATGTGGTTCAAAAGATCCCAGGGAGTTTTTCATGATACACAAGGTAAGCCCTCCCCTAGGAGCAGAGGGGGAGGCAATAATGGTAGAGACCACCCATGTGGCGGGGGGGTCCACAAAGCCAGGGTGACCATGGTTTCTTTCGAGACCGTCCCTATCAGCGCTCCTGAAAGGAGGCCCAACTGCTGTTCTCTGGAGGCAGACTGGGGAAGATTAACTTTTTACTCAGAAGCCTGGTGAAATATCACGAGAGACAAGTGGGTTCAAAGCATAATATCCAGAATATATTCCATTCCCTTTTGCCGTTCCATTCCACAGATCAGAAAAATCCTGGATATTCCACCCAGTCAGAGGGAACAAGCAAGCACAGCAATCCAGGAGTTGCTAAGCAAAAGAGTCATCCAAGAAGTCCCCGCAGACCAAATAGGATTTGGAACTTACTCAAGATTCTTTTTAGCACCAAAAAGACAGGGGACTGGAGACCCATTTTTGATGTCAGCAAATTGAACGAATCTGTAAAGAAGTCCAACTTCCGAATGGTGACACTGCAGTCTATTCTTCCTTTTTAGGGAAAGACAATTGGATGTGCTCAGTAGACCTCCAAGATGCGTACTACCACATAAAAATGGACAGAGCATCAAGGAGTCATCTACGCTTCCAGCTGAGAGCCAGTCATTATCAGTTTCAGGCTCTCCCCTTTGGTCTCACCACAGCCCCCAGAGTGTTCACCAAATGTATGGTAGTAGTAATGGCTCACCTGAGATGCTTAAGATTCCAAGTGTTTCCATACCTGGACGATTGGCTCCTAACTGCCACCACCATGCATCTACTTCTACAGGCTAGGGAGACTACACTGGAACTTTGTACTCAGGCATAGTGAATTTTCAAAAATCTGCCTTGTTGCCTTGTCAACGTATTATATTTTTCGCTGCAAATCCTGACACCACTTATATGATGGCTCGCCTACCACCTGACAGAGTCTCTCTCCTCAAGCAGCAAATAGTTGACATTCTTCCCAAGAGTAAAGTAAAAGCAAAAGTAGTCCTAACACTTCTTGGAACCATGGCGTCAACCATAACTCTTGTCCCTCTAGCCAGGATGCACATGAGAATCCTTCAGTGGCTTCTGTTTGCTCAGTGGTCTCTTCAAGAACTTCCTGTGTCCCATCAGATAACTGTAATTAATTAATGCAAGACAGATCTCCGATGGTGGCTTCAGTCCGATCATGTTACCCTCGGAAGATCCTTTGTTCCACAACAGCCTGTCTCTACGATGACCACATACTCTTCCCAGATAGGGTGGGGAGGGGACATTATCTGGGAAGAGCAGTCCAAGGCACATGGCAAGAACAGGAGGCTCAGTTGCGTGTTCTAGAGATGAGAGCAGTGCTTCTGGCATTGCAAGCACTTCAGGACTCTTTCCCACTAGGAACGATTGCACTCCAATCGGACAACATGTCCGTAGTCTGGTACATACATAAGCAAGTAGGAACCAAATCATACCCCCTTTGTCAAGAGGTGCTAAGGGTATGGCAATGGGCAATCTCTTCCCAACGTTTTCTGGTAGCAGTGCACATCCCATGGAAATCCAGCGTGATAGTTGACAAGCTCAGCATGGCGATTTTAATACCTCACGAGTGGTCTCTCAAACAAAGCATAGTGGACAAGATTTTTCGGACTTGGGACCACCAGCCTTGCTGCAACCCATTTGCAAACAGCCTGAATACCAAATTCAGCAGCTACTTTGCCCTAATCCCCCTTTTGGGGGAGACACAGAGAGACGCTCTCGTCCACGATTGGCCCTCAGGACTACTGTATGGCTTCCCTCCCTTTCCGCTAATTCCCAGAGTCATTCAGAAAGCCAAGGTCTTGGGAAGCAGGCTAATTCTCATTGCTCCATATTGGCCTCATCAGATTTGGTTCCCCTTCCTCTGTCTTCACCTTCTGGAGAAGCCATGGACTCTGGACCTAGTCACAGACCTCCTGACTCGTATGTCGGGAGGGCTTCATCATTCTCTCTAGACCCTCAGTTTGACAGCTTGGCTGCTCCACTTCCATAGTCAGGCTTCAAGATTTTACTCCTGCAGTCAAACGCATCCTGGTCTCTTCTCGTAAGGCAAATGGAAGAGATTTTCCTACTGGGCAAGAGCAAGAGACATGGATCTCTTCTATGCCTCTATTAGTTCAGTTTTAGAATTCCTAACTGCTCTGCTGCAGCTACAATTAAAGGCAAATTAGCTGCAATTTCCAATTATCACATCAGCGAATACACTCCTAATTTCATGTCACACTGGCTGTGTAAAGCATTTTTAAAAGGAACTTGTTTGTTGAGGTCTCCCATTAAAGAACCTCTATCACCACCTTGGGACCTAAATTTCATTCTCACTCATCTGACTTTACCCCTTTTTGAACCTGCTTCTTCATGCGATCTAAAGTTTCTCTCCTGGAAGACCATTTTATAAGTAGCCATTACATCTGCATGCAGAGTCTCGGAGTTGCAAGCTCTATCGATTAAGCCACCATATCTAATCTTTCATAAGGGTAGAGCATCTTTGAGGACTAATCCATCTTCCGTGCCAAAAGTCTGCTCCCAATCCAATTTGAACCAGTCTATTGAACTTCCAGTTTTCTTTCTTAATCATTCCAACAAGGCAGATTACAAACTACATCAGCTGGATGTACACAGGCAACTGAGATTTTATTTACATAGAACCAAAGATTTCAAGAAACCAGATCAACTATTTATTTCTTTTTCTCAAGCAAAGTGATGCAGACCAGTATCAAAAGTCACACACTCAAATTGGCTTACCGATTATATTACCCTATATATACAATTCAAACAATAGAAGTCTACCTTTCAAAATCAAAGGCCATTCAACTAGTGCTCTAGCAACTTCATCTGCTTACTATGCTAGACTTTCTATGGACAGCATTTGTGCTGCAGCTACATGGGCTAGGCCCCATGCATTTATTACTCATTACAAGGAAGATTTGGCCTCCAGGGACAGAGCTTCTTTTGGGGTCCACAGTGCTCAAAGGTGTACTCTCATGAGCCACCCAGGAAAATGGTGCTAGGGACGCTGTCCCATCCATTAAGAAAGAAGGCGAGAGGGACAACATAAAATAAAGAAGTTATGTAGTTACCATAACGTTCCATGTTTGTTGTCCTCTCTCACCCTACTTTCTTACGTCCCCCCTCCTTCCCTCTGCCAAGGCTCCTAGAGGACTTGGATGAGAGTTTTTCCTTTCCTTCCACTGAGAAAGTTACTCTGAAATTGCTTGTTTTTCCTCATGGAAAAAAAAAAAAAAATATATATATATATATATATATATATATATATATATATATATATATATATATATATATATATATATATATATATATATATATATATATATATATATATATATATATATATATATATATATATATATATATATATACATATATATATATATATATATATATATATATATATATATATATATATATATATATATATATATATATATACATATATATGTATATATATATATATATATATATATATATATATATATATATATATATATATATATATATATATATATATATATATATATATATATATATATATATATATATATATATATATATATATATATATATATACATATATATATATATATATATATATATATATATATATATATATATATATACATATATATATATATATATATATATATATATATATATATATATATATATATATATATATATATATATATATATATATATATATATATATATATATATATATATATATATATATATATATATATATATATATATATATATATATATATATATATATATATATATATATATACATATATATATATATATACACATATATATATATATATATATATATATATATATATATATATATATATATATATATATATATATATATATATATATATATATATATATATATATATATATATATATATATATATATATATATATATATATATATATATATATATATATATATATATATATATATATATATATATATATATATATATATATACGTATATATATATATATATATATATATATATATATATATATATATATATATATATATATACATATAAATATATTTTTTCCCCCCTGTTGCGTAGATAGGAATATTCATTCCATTTATGGCTAGCAGCAAACAAGATCTGGAGATTGCTGCAATGCATTGTGGAATAGGTATTGAGCCATGGACCAAGTCAGAGACTTTGAGCTAGTATATTGGCTGAGTCGGAGCAGAGTATCGGCTCCGAACCCATCCAGTAAGAAAGAAGAGCGAGCGAGGACAACAAACATGGAACTTTCTGGTAAGTACATAACTTCTTTTTTCGTTGAAGGTACATTTGTCTGCCATGTCACATGGTCTTCCGTAACTACTCTGTAATCTCATTACCATCAGTTAAGCAGTTTCGTAAGGTGATCTTTACATCTGGGGCCCCTAGGAAAGGGATGATGCCACCATGAGACTTTAACTTACATCTGGAAAAACTGACCCAGCCTCCTTTTGGTCTGATTGCCACTTCATCTCCTCAAGTTCCTGTTATGGAAAGCAGCCCTTCTTGCATTCACCTCAGCCAGGAGAATTTTCAGATTCTGTTTCTTGATGTGCAAACAACCCTTCCTGTTTTTCCACAAAGACAGGCTTAGCGTATTAGCTACTCACTTCTTAAGGTCATAACTAAACTGTCCTTTAGGTTGCCAGTATTTTCTGCCCCCTCAGAATGAGGGAGAGCGAGAATACATTGCTTTCACTGATTGTATTGTAGTCACCATAACATTTGTTTTCATCATAGAGTTAAATACACACACCATCTTGGAAACAGCTGCTTGGTACTCTATGCGTTCTTTCTCTAACTACTACAGACTTTTTTCTAGAGCCAGGGCAGGTCATGGTACTGCTGTTCTACAGGGACTCCTGCAGCTCGTTTGTGGACATAAACAGCTGTTCATATGACAAATAGCTCTGAGAGTCGTCTTTATAGCAGTGCTCACTGCAGCAGTTATCCATGCAAATATAGTACAGCTGTGTAAGGAACTTACCATAATAGTAGATCTGATGTTGTTAATCTTCATTCATTCCTTACTGATGGGTGTTGCTTCCATCTTCGGAACAGAGTTGACCTTGTAACAAGCTCGTGCAAGCCAAAAAACTCTCAAGCTAAGCTTTTATCCACAATGCCCCTCCCCATGATATCTCAGATGTCGTTTGCTGCGAAGCTGTAAAGCCATGTCAAGCCTGCTCTCGGGCTAAGTATTTAGTTTTATTGAATGTAAAGCGTTTTTTTTCAGACATTGTTAACTTTATTTACTATTTAAATTTACTTATTCTTTCATGTCAGCCTGTACCCACTTTCACCTTTCTAGTGAACCCTTCCTTTCCTTAATTACCTTACGGTAATCCCTAGTACCATTGTTAGTACCACCTTTCCCCTTTACCCTCTGTTAACATTTCATACCATAGCTGGTATTCTTTCTTCTTTAACCTTATTTCCTTCAAAAAAAAAATCTTTTGCCTTTATTAATACTGTTCTTCCTTTGTGTGAATGATGTCTGAAAAAAAAAAAAAAAAGACGAGTCAGGGTTTAAACAGTGCGACAAATTTAGTCGCAAAATGCCTAACAGTGACTCCCATAAATCATGCATTTACTGTTTGGGAGTTCCAAGTTTGTCAATTCAGCCTCCTTGTTCCATTTGTCAAGGGTTCAGTTCCCGGACCCTTAATGAATGAAAAAAATAAACTAATCTTGAAAGGCCTCCTTAAGTCGCCTTTCTCACGTCGAAGGTCTCACCCCCCCCCCCCCCAGAAAAAGAGCACAAGGAACACAAAAAGAGACGTCATTCAGTTCCTCCTTCTCCCTCTGATACAAAGAAGGAGGAACCAAGACCTAAGATACCAAAAATGACTCTTTCGGCTCCAGAGTTGAAACCAGCTTCCAAGTCACCGTCCTTGATGCCGTCAACAACTTCTTTATTGCCTGCACTGACTCCACCTAAACATCAATATTTGACTTCTACACCTATCATGACATCAAGCCTTACTACTGGTTCGGTTCCAATCTTGGAAACCCCTGTTATACAGTTCTCTAAACTAGAGACATTGGTGCCATTGTAAATCACTGTATAAACCCGAAATTCCCCTTCACTTGATCCTTTTGTGGGGCAGCAATTTGGCCCTTTCCTAGAATGACCAGAGTCACCATCAGGGATATCCACCAGATTGACCAGGAGCCTCTCTGAACTGAACATGGTGCACCTTGTGGACCAGCTGCTTACAGCCAGAGGAATTGCAACACCTACGTCCCCATCCCAACCCCCCATTGGATTTGGGGCATCTGTCTCCATGGACTCCAGCTTACTGTCCTCCAGTGACCTCTTTGGAGGCTTCGATGCGTTTGGCATTGATGCCTCTATCAGTTCCCACACCTTCGGTGCCACTAGTGGATCTCACTGTGGCGCTGGAGCCGATCCTTTAGTCTTAAACTCGTTCGGATCCAGGCCATCTTCAAGTCCAGGAGAGGACTGCAGGCTCCTCAGTTCCTGTCATGGCTCCGGCTTTTTCTATGGTGACGTCCATGGTTCCAGGAGCATTGTCAGTACCAAGTCCCCTTGAGGCCCCATCCTTGGGAGTGGACTCGTCAGAGTGGGGTGTGACCCCAGTTCCAAGGTTGTCCTCCTCAGTTCCGGGCTCCCATCCGTGTTCTGGTGGGCCAGCTTTCCAAGTGAGAGGGCACTTGCCTCTGCAGGCAAGCCATCAGCATTGGAACCCCAGATGTGTCCTTCCTCTAAGCCGCAGCTAACACAAGCCACTGCACCAGGACTTTGAGCACAAGAGCCTCAGGATCCTCAGGATACCCTGCCACAGGGTGTCCCTTCTTCAGAGTCCTCCTCAGAAATCCCAACTGTAGAGGTACCACACAAGGAAAAGTGCAAGAGGAAGCACGTAGACTCACCAGAGGAGTCCCTCACCGAGGACACAGACTACGATGAAGGGGAGGGATCCCCACAGTCACATCCTGATGATGTCTCATTCGGAGACATCCTGGAAATGCTTAAGTAGAGGAGTGACTGGAAGTCCACCAATCCCTCTTCCGAGGAGTCCGTATTTCTGCAGGCTTTTTGTGCTAGACTCTCTACCTCCTGGGTGATCCCACCTGCAGATGAGCTTATTCAGCTCATCGTGCAGCAAGCCTGGAAAATTCCTGACACCATTGAACCAATCCCATGGAGGCCGGACAAAATTTCATCTCTCCCTGAGCAACACCCTCATTGGTCCAAGTGTCTTCCAGTAGACGCAATGGTGGTGGCGGCTGCCAGCAGAAAGAAACTGGCCAAGGAGAGCCAGACTGTCCACCCCCCCCCCAAACAGGGAGTCTCTGACAGTGGACAGACTAGGGGAAACAAGATTTTGCTTCATCGACCTTTGCAGTTAGGTCTTTGAATAATCTAGCACATTTCACCAGGCTTCAAAGACACTTAGTCAGTGAACTCTCTGATACCTTAGCAGGACCTGTTTCTGACAAGGTCCATGACAGTCGACTTGCAGCTAGCTACCCTAGAATCCATATCCAACTCCTCCATGCATCTCATGTCTCAGGCCACTGAAGGAGCAGCCAAACCAACGGGTTCAGGTGTTGTCATGCGACGTCACACCTGGATGGGCCTTTGTGACTTTGCAGATCCTTTTTAGTCTTCCTTCCTTAACACTCCAGTTGAAGCATCCTACCTTTTTGGCCTAAAGTAAAAGACACATTGGCCATGTGTGAGAAGGACGGTAAGACCCTGTCTGCCGTGGGCCTACGTTTTTCCACTCCTCAGCGTCCATATTCTAGGAACCAAAGGAGTGGAAAGATGTGGCACAAGAACTCACAGGGTCCTCTCTGACACACATGGCGAGTATACTTCTCAAGGCAGAGGGGGTAACTCATCAGGAAGATGCCCATACAGGGGCCGAGGGGGTCTTCATAACCAGGGCTCCAGAGACTCTTTCTCTGGACAACCCAATCAGCGCTCCTGAAGAGTGGCCAAATTGCTTTCCTCTGGAAGCAGTCAGGGGACGTTTTTCCTTGCATCTTTCTGCCTGGCTAACAATAACAACAGATCTATGGGTGTAATGGATTATAACCAGAGGTTATCACATCCCCTTCATTCTTTATCCAAAATCACCATCGTCGAATTCCCAACGTCCCACCCACTCAAAGGGAAACAGCAGCACTAGAAATTCAAAAGGTGCTTCAAAAAAGCCATCCAAGCAGTCCCACCATACCAAATAGGATCTGGATTCTACTCAAGATTCTTTTTAGTGGCAAAGAAAACAGGGGACTGGAGACAATTCTGGATCTCAGTATCTTGAACAAATTTGTCAAAATAGAAAAATTCTGGATGGTCACGGTTCGGTGTAGCCTTCCTTTCTTGGAGAAGGATGATTGGATGTGCTCAGTAAATCTTCAGGATGCGTATTACCACATAAAAATGGACCAGCGCTCCAGAAGATTTCTTCACTTCTGGCTAGGGGCCAATCTTTTTCAATTCCACGCCCTGCCCTTTGGACTCTCTACAGCCTCCAGATTGTTCACCTAGTGCAAGGCAGTAGTAACAGTTCACTTGAAGCTGCAAGGATTCTGGGTGATGTCCTTCAAGAATGCAACTGCAGTCATAACATATGGGTTGTCCTGCCTCAGGCAGCCGTCGGTCGGCCGGATTCCAAAGTCTGGGTCCGACATCGGCTGATGTCGCATTTCTCTCCGACGTCAGAGCGGCTGGAGTACATAAGCATCAGCCGACGCCATTTTCTTCAGTCTTTCTTGCCGCGCGGTGCCCGAAGCAGAAGCAGTTCGCAAGTGCCGGTTGGTCAGCTCCTGTATTCTTCGAATCCGAAGTCATCAAAAAAGCTAAGTACCCCGTTGGGGACCTTTCTTGCCTCAGCCGATGTCAGAAATTACTGAAAAAGTTAACAATTGTCTGTCTTGTGGTAAACAAATACCTCATAAGGATTTCCACTCTTACTGTCTTCCTTGCCTTGGCCCAGACCACGATGTCTCGGCCTGTGTCGCCTGTGCTCGCTTCAATAAGCGCACTCTTAGGCGCCGGGCGGAGTTCGCTGAAGACTTTTTTGGCGATAAATTTGCTTATACAATGCCGTCAGAACTTCCGACATCGCAGACTCCTAAGAAACGAAAAGACCGGGACCGACATCCTCGGCCCGCGTCTTCCACCGACTCCACGCCAAAACCTACCGCGAGTGCTCCGGTTCCCCCTGAGACGGTTATTTCACCGCTCCGAACCGAAGACACCGATTTACCGACACCTCCGATACCGGAGGCCACACCGACGCCAGTTATAGATTTTCCTCCGGATACTGAAACCGAGGAAATGCCCGAGACCATTGCTGTAGATAAGGTCACTCCTGCACGTGGAGCTGCTAGGCCTCCTATGGCCATGTCTATTAAGGCCTACACACGTGCTAAGGCAGCCAGCAAGAACAAGCACCTTACTGCTAAGGCCTTACCTCAGCCTACTCCTGAAACACAAATCATGACTATGGCCGCAGACTTAATTTCCATGATTAGAGGTTCACAGGCCCATCCTGAGAGAGGATCCCAGCCTCCTCCTGATGAGGCCCAGGGTTGAACGCTCTGACCCTATCCCTTCAGATGAAGATTCTGAGGACTCTGTTCACTCCGATGGCCAGGAAGAGCCCTTCCAGACCTATGAGGACTCGGATGCAGAGGATTCCATCCCCTCGGCCTCACCTCCTGAGGATATTTCTTTTGGGGAAGTTCTGCATACCATGAGGGAACATTTTAAGTGGCAAGGCCAGGAATATTCTGATTCCAGAAAGCGCCTTCGAACCTTCCTTAAAAAGCCCCAACACAGGCCCCTGGCTATACCTCCTGTGCTTGATGTTTTGGATGACCTATACTCTGACTCCAGTGTTACCCCGGATACTCTTCCTCCTGCCCCAGCCAAGCCAGACAGATATTATAGGGTCCCAGAAACACATTCTCATTTCTTTAAGGCCCATGCTGTTGATTTAGAAACTATTTCTCAGGGACCTAAAGGGGTTTCAGCATCCACCTCCAAAAATCCCTCGCCTTCCAACAGGGAAGCTAGGTCATTAGAGAGATGGGGGAAAAAGCTCTACACCTCCACTACTTTATCTATGAGAGCTCTGAATTGCCTCTTTCATATGTTTCAATATCAGGATTACCTGTTAGATGATTTAAAGAAAACATTGGCCTCTCCTGAACCTTTAGACAGGAAGTCTTTGCAGGAAGCTGTACATAATTCTCAGCAAGTCAGCAATCACTTTCTGCAGTGTGGATATGATGCATTGGAAGCTTCATGTAGGGCAGCTATGACAGGGGCGGTCATTCGTAGACATGCATGGTTAAAAGAACAACCTCTACCAGATCATGGTAAGGCAAAACTTCTTGATGCACCTTTGGAAAAGAACAAGCTTTTTGGTACTAATGCTAAAGATGTGTAAGGGTCCATAGAGGAAAAAGCAAAATCAGTTCAGACGGTCAAAGATTTCCTCCAGGTTCAGCCACCCAGATTCAGCAGGAATTGGCCGTCTAAAAACTGGTCCTTTCCTAATCCTGAAAGATTTCAAAGGGGTAAAAACAGGCGTGGCCGAGGAAGAGGACAATACAGAGGTTCTTACAGGGGACGACAATGGCAACCAGCAAACCAAAGAAAACAAGGCATGCCAAACCTACCACAAAACCAGAGGGCAGAGGCTATCAAGCAAATTTCTCTGCTTGCTCAGATCAAAGCAATAGAAAGAGTTCCACAACAAGAACAAGGCCAGGGGTTTTACTCAAGACTGTTCCTTGTTCCAAGAAAAGAAACTCAATGGAGACCAATACTGGATTTGTCCGCATTAAACACTTTTCTCATAGTACCAAAGTTCAAAATGCTGACTCTACAGCAACTCCTTCCCATGCTGGGCAAGGGGTCTTGGCTGATTACTCTGGACCTCAAGGAGGCATACCTGCATGTCCCTATCAGACACAGCTGCAGAAGATACCTCAGATTTCTTGCAGGGCCAGAGCATTATCAATTCTCAGCATTGCCATTTGGCTTATCTACTGCGCCCAGAGTATTTACAAAATGCCTGGCTTCAGTAATTGCTCATTGCAGGCTCCAGGGGATCCAAATTTACCCATACCTGGACGACTGCCTCATACAAGCGGACGACAAATTGATTTTGACAAAAAAATTGAACTATGTCATACAATTGCTACAGGCTCTGGGATACACAGTCAACTTCCAAAAGTCAAGACTTCAGCCATCCCAGCAAATTACCTTCTTAGGAGCTAATCTAGACACAGCCTCTCAAATGGCTTACCTGACAGAAGACAAACAAGAGAAGTTAACTCATTATTTCAAAGGTTTGGCAAAACTCACCCAGATGACTGCAAGGGGATTCCTACAGGCCCTGGGTTACATGGCATCCTGCATTCTCCTGGTTCCATTAGCAAGACTACACATGAGAAAGCTTCAATGGTACCTAAAAAGCCTATGGTCTCAGCACAGCAACAACCTAGAGACAACCATACCGCTCATTCCATGCCTACAAAAGGAATTCCTATGGTGGGCCTCGGTAAGTCAGGCAAACACAGGTATGTCATTCAAAAAACCTCAGATAACACAGACCATGACCACAGACGCCTCAGACCTTGGATGGGGGGGCGCACATGGAGGGCAGATGTATACAAGGACAATGGTCTCCAAAGGAAACACATCTGCATATAAACCAAAAGGAAATGCTGGCAGTAATGCATGCCATCGAGGCCTTTCAACAACAACTTCAGCAAGGCCATCTACTGATACGGACAGACAACACCACTGTGATGTGGTACATAAACAAGCAAGGGGGCACCCATTCCTACCCCCTTTGCAGACTGACAATGAATCTTTGGGAAAAATCACTGAGCCTAAACATACAGTTGCAATCCCAGTTTGTTCCAGGCAAAGACAATGTGCTGGCGGACAGCCTAAGCAGGAATTTCATAGATCCACACGAGTGGAGGTTACATCCGAAAATCTTCACACAACTCACCTCGACATGGGGCAGGCCAGAAGTAGACCTATTGCCTCCCACCTCAACCATCATCTACAAAAATTCTGTTCAAGGACATACCATCCACAAGCTTGGAAAATAGATGCTCTTTCATTCAAATGGAACTTTCTAAAATCTATGCATTCCCACCTCTGCCACTGATGACCACAGTATTACTAAAGATCAAAGCAGAGAGGCCCAAGGGGATCCTAATAGCTCCAGACTGGCCAAGACAACACTGGTACCCACTACTACGGAGCATATGTCACAACAAAAAGTGGGCCCTTCCCCAATGGCCCCTACTTTTGACTCAGCACAACTTCAAAACAGTGCATCCAAACCTTCAGACACTGCAGCTAACAGCCTGGGAGATCCCATGAATAACCTCAATCTATCTCTCTCCAAGGAAGTCCAGCGGATATTAACAGAAGCTCGAAGACCATCCACCAGAAAGGTTTACTTGGCAAAATGGAAGAGATTCAGCATTTGGAATACCAGCAAGGGACATGATGCATCATTATTGAATATCCCACTCATCCTGGAATATTTGGCAGATGTGCTACGGAATGGTCTCTCATATTCTTCCATAAAGATACATGCTTCAGCTATCTCAGCTAGATATAACACTGATCTGCCTGTGTTTTCACATCCTCTGTTAAGGCAATTCCTCAGGGGAATCAAGAACATTAAGCCACCAAGAAAGGCTCCAGTGCCAGCTTGGGACCTCAACTTTGTCCTAGAGAAACTGACTCTACCTCCCTTTGAGCCAGCAGCTTCAGTGGACTTACAATTTTTATCATGGAAGACAGCTTTCCTGTTGGCAATTACCTCAGCAAGAATGGTTTCGGAACTACAGGCCCTAATGGCAACACCACCGTTCATAATCTTTCACAGAGACACGGTCTCCTTAAGAACCAACCCTACTTTTATGCCAAAGGTGGTATCTAGGGTTTCTTTAAATCAAGCTATTCACCTGCCTACTTTCTTCCCCAATCCTGAGAGCAAAGGGGGAAGACTGTTGCATACCTTGGACATTCACAGACAACTTCGCTACTACCTGGACAGAACCAAGACCAGTAGGAGATCTGATCAGCTTTTTGTAGCTTAAGCCCCTGGAGTATAAGGAAAAGCAATTTCCAAACAGACTATTTCAAAATGGATTGGACATTGCATCAGATTTTGTTATTCCTTCCATGGGAAGAATGTTCCAGCCAATGTCAGACCACACTCCACCAGAGCTACAGCCACCTCTATAGCATTCTTAAGAGGGGTGCCTACAAAAGACATTCTAGAAGCTGCTACATGGAGCTCCGTGCATACATTCTCCAAACACTACAATCTCCCTTTATATTCCAGATCCAGAGCAGGCTTTGCTTCGGCAGTCCTGCAGGGTTTGATTGCCACACCATCTCTTTCCTAGAGCATTCCTCCTCCCCCAGCTAAGCTATGGTATTCAACCCATATGTTATGACTGCAGTTGCATTCTTGAAGGACATAGTACAGTTTTGTGCCTACCATAAATGTAGATGTCCGATAGATATGCAACTGCAGTCGGATTTTCCCTCCCTCCATACCCCTCTATGCCTTGGGTCCACTCCCTATCCATGTTTCTCTTAGCTGGGGATATCTGTTATGGTGTATCTGTTTATTGCTTACTTATTTGTCTGGAATCCTGTTTTTGTCTTCCAATTTGATTACAGCCTTCCTTGGAGGGCACCTGGCATCTGGGGCAAGAAACACTGAAGAAAATGGCGTCGGCTGATGCTTATGTACTCCAGCCGCTCTGACGTCGGAGAGAAATGCGATATCAGCCGACGTCGGACCCAGACTTTGGAATCCGGCCGACCGAGGGCTGCCTGAGGCAGGACAACCCATATGTTATGACTGCAGTTGCATATCTATCGGACATCTACATTTATGGTAGGTACAAAACTGTACTTTTCATACCTAGACGATTGACTCCTCACCGCCCCACCAAGCGTCTAGTGGAGATGGCACTGAACACCACTTTCGGGATATCAAAATCATTGGGAATCCTCACCGCCCCACCAAGCGTCTAGTGGAGATGGCACTGAACACCACTTTCGGGATATCAAAATCATTGGGAATCTCAATAAACTGGGGAAAGTGTAACCTGATTCTCTTTCAATCCTTAGAGTTTATCAGGGTAATCTTTAACACAAATACCTGCCTAGTCTCTCTCCCAGACCAGAGAATAAGCAGGATAAGATCTCAAAAACGGGTGATGCTGTGTCAAAAAATAGTCCCTGCCCGAATAGTGCTTCAACTCCTAGGATACATGGCAGCTTCAATTACCATAGTACCATTGACAAGACTACACATGAGGATTCTCCAATGGCTCCAACTAACTCAATGTTATCCTTTACAGCATCCTCTATCCTTTCAAATAATGATAAATCAGCAATGCAGACAGGACTTAATGTGGTAGATGAAGCCAGACAAACAGCAATGGAGTCACCCCTTTTACCCGACACACCCCAAGGCCACTGTGACTATGGACGCTTCTGTGGTAGGGTGGGTGGAGGCTTTTCCAGGGTAAGACAGTCGAAGGTACTTGGTCAGACATAGAGGCCCAACTGCATATCAGTGTTCTAGAACTGAGGGCATTGCTTCTAGCATTGCAAGCCTTTCAGCCTATCCTTCTGTCAGGGACAATTGCTGTTCAGTCAGACAACGTCAGTAGTCTGGTACATCAACAAACAAGGGGAAACCAAATCCTACCCAGTGTGTTGAGAAGCCATGAGAATTTGGCAATGGGCGATAGCTTCCAACCGCTTTCTAATTGCAATGCATATTCCCGGGAGCTCCAAAGTGATTGCAGACAAGCTGACCAGATGCTGCCTACTGCCTCACAAGTGGTTCCTCAATCCCATCATGGAGGCGAACATTTTCAGCCACTGGGGCCAGCCTTACTGTGAACTATTCACATCTCCAGCAAACCACAAATGCAGCAGCTATCTTGACCTAATCCCCCCACAGGGAAGTTCTTGAGGGACATTTGGCCCACGGGACCTCTGTATGTCTTTCCCCCCTTTCCCTTCATTCCCCAGTTTGAGCAAAGCCCTTCATCTGAGAAGCAGAGTAATTCTCATTGCCCCGTACTGGCCTCGACAAACTTGGTTCCCTTTCCTTTGGCCTCATCTAATATACCAACCTTGGATTCTGGATCCAATTCCAGAATTGATCTCGCACCTGCAAGGTTGAAAATTTAAGCAAGTGGAAAAGGTTTGTTATTTGGTCTAGACAAAGACAAGATGATCCTTGCTCAGCCCCAGTTGAAGTGGTTTTGGATTATTTATCAAATCATCTTCAGTCAGGAGCAGCTGCCTCAACTATTCAAGCACATTTAGCTGCTATCTCAAATTTCCACAATGAGTTCCGAGACTCGTCATTAATCTCCCATCACCTCTGCAAAATTTTCTTAAAAGGCGTTTTGCATATTAGACCACCTTTCAGAGAATCCATCGAACCCTGGAATCTGACTTGTACTGTAATCCCTGACACTTTCCCCTTCGAACCTGCCTCCACTTCTGATCTTAAATTCCTGTCCTGGAAATCCTTATTGTTAATAGCTGTCACATCAGCCAGACACATCTCTGATCTCCAGGCCCTGTGTATTAAACGACCTTGTATAGTATTTCATAAAGGCAGAGTATCACTCTGGACCCATCCTTCTTTTCTACCGAAGATTATCTCAGATTTGACAATGAACCAAAAGATTGACATGCCAGTATTTTTCCCAAACTATTCAAACAAAGGGGAGTACTGTCTGCATCTATTAGATGTTCATAGACAGCTGCATTTTTATCTGGACAGAACAAAGTCAATACGCAAGTCAGACCAATTGTTTATATCATATTCAGGCCCAAAACTGGGAAACCTGTCTCAAAGGTAACCTTGTCCAAATGGCTCGGAGACTGTATTTCCTTGATTTACCAACAAAATAAAACTTTTCTACCTAGTTGTATTTTACCAGGCTGTGGAGTGGTGATTCATCACTGGGACAAAGCAGAAATTCCCTAAGACTCCAAGAGCAGAATAAGTTATTTCTTACATTTATTTCATTGAATTGCACTTCTTAATGCTTATAATTGTGCTATACAGCTAACCTACTACCTTTTGTACTGTTATAAAGCTTTTTTTTTTTTACTGTTTCACTGCATTTGTGTACTGTTTTATACTGTTTAAATGTATTTTTCATTGCTAGATGGTGGTTCATTACTGTAATTGCATTTTTACTTAATTACTTAACTATAAATTGCTTTTTCATGCCGAGAGTTGTATTTTCTGTTTATGAGTGCTCTGTCTGTGCATTTTTGTGAGGTTTGTGTTCTAGTCAGGTAGTATAGTATGAATAGAGGCCTGCTGTTATCCAGGCCTGGTTGTTTTGTTTGTTGAGTTTATTGTGTTTCTAGTAGCCATCTTCTGCTGATAGAGAACACAGAGCTAATCAGAGGAGGGGCACTGACTACAACTCTGATCAGTGATATATAACCATAAGTATTCTGTTTTTTTTTTTGGGGGGTATTTTTGCTAGTTATTGCTTATTCTAAATATGTATAGCACTTTTTATTGTCTGCTGCATACTTTCTGCTGTATTGTATTGCTAAAAACTAATTTGTATGGTTGTACTAAAATTGTTTAGCTTACAACGCAAGATAAATAAGGTTTTTACTGTTGCACTGTTTGTAAATCTTTTCTAGCTAGTTTCACTGTGTGTAAGGTATTGACTGGAAATTTTCTCCGTTTGTTAAACATCTGTTTGTTTGATTTCCTGCCAAGGAGTGTATCATATAACTGATTTGTTTGTAGATAAAAACATTTTCTAGAGTCTCCTTGCTCCTTTATCTGTTTAAAACTTTCATTTAGTGGCTCCCTTCTGTTTTTCTGCTGTGATAAACATTTCTGTAGTGTTTTCTGCCTAAAATATAGTAGCTAGTAGCTGTAATAGTTTTCCACCCTCCCTCCCTGTTGGTGTCTTGTTCTTATACTTGGTGGCTTTGCAGTTGCCCACTCCTACTGTAAATTTGATCTGGGACACTCCTCCCAGTCTCATGTCATTAACTCATTCTACCTAATACAGAGAGAACATTTGAGAAGGCCATCCCACTTAGGTGAAATTTATTTATTTTTTATTTATTTTAAATTTGTTGACTGGGAAAGTCTGTCTGGAGTGAGGTCCATTTACAGTGGAGGCCCGGGGAGAAAAGCTCCACATTAAACAATATTTGCAGTGGTAATTATACAAGCAAAAAGACAAATCACACAAGAAATAATATACATTTAAAATGGATTTTTCCAAGCAACCTTAATTTGCACATAGGCCCCAGATGGCAGTCAACTGAGGAGTTTAGCACTGTAGCATAAAGACAGTAAGCAGAGAAGAGAGGAAGGTAAGGAGTGGAAGAAAGAAGGAAAGTATTTATGTGATGCAGGGACAGAGCCAGGAATCCATGAGATGTGACAAGTGATTTTTTGAACTGTGATATAGATGGTGCAGAAGACGCATACTGGGGGAGGTTATTCCACTTTCTAGCTATGGCATGAGAGAAAAGATCACCCCCTGCACTGTTGTTGGCGTTGGATATACAGAGGAGGGTTTTGCTGGTTGAGTGGCGAGGATGATTTGCCGAATATTGGGTTAGTAGTTGGTTTAGAGCTGGAGTCTTGTGAAGATCCTTTAGAATGTTGTAGGTGAGAACTAGTTGGTGGTATCTAAGTAATTGAGGAAGTTCTAGCCACTGTAGTTCCTTTAGGGTGAGGCAGTGATGGCTTCTAAAAGTAGAGTTATTGGCAAATTTTGCTATCTTATTGCAACATGACTCAAGTTTGTCTAGGTCTAATTTCCTGATGTGGGTTAGGATTGGTACTGCATACATCAGGGTAGACAAAAGGATGGTTTGGGCTAGGGTGACCCGTGCTTTTGATAGGAAGTTTTTGTGTTTGTATAAAGTCCCCATTTTTTATGTACTTTTTTGATGGTTTGAGAAATATGGACATCAAAGTGAAGATTTTTTATCTATTTCTACACCAAGGAGCTTAGTATGGGGAGAGGGAGAAATTGCAGCACCATTACTGGAGGTGATAGTGAAGGAAAGAGGAGTGGTTTTGGATTTGTTGGGTGTAGATAAGAGTAATGTGGTCTGGTTGGGGTTTAGGATAAGTTGTGTATCAGTGATCCATTTTTCCACGGAGCTGAAGGATTCCTGGTTAAGTTGTTGTAAAGTGGTTAGGGATGGGGATGAGCAGATTAGTGTAGAGTCATCTGTGTACTGTATAAGTGATGCATGCTGGGTGGAGGTGTGTAGTTGGTGAAAATGAAGAATAGTAGTGGCCCCAATACTGAGCCTTGTGGAACACCTATGGTAGTTGGCAGTGGAGGTGATAGCACACCTTGCCATTGGACCGATTGTTTCCTGTCAGAGAGTTTTTGAACCAGGCAAAGGACAGGGAGGATAGAGTGCCTAAAAGTAGGGTATGTGAGACCATGTTGAATGCTTTAGAGAAATCTAAGAGTATAGCTGATACGATTGAGACAGAGTAAGCTAAGGAGTCTGCTGCTATTTTTAGGAAATTAGTGGGTAAACCATCAGCTCCGAGAGTGGTAGGTTTCAGTTTTGAGTAGTTTTTTGAATTATGGAGGTTGGTACGGGTGAGAGTGTAAAGGAAGGTATATCATTGTGACTTGTAGTGGCGGTGGATATAGAGTTATTCCTGGGTAGTTGGGTAGATAATGACAGAATAGATTCTGTGAAGTGATGATTAAATGGAGAAGCTATGCTCTCATTATTAGTGTTGGTGTTTGGAGCTGGGGTGGTAGTTTTGCCGGGTTTTAGAAGGGAATTGATAGCTTGCCAGAACTTTTGGGGGTTTATGGAGTGTTTGTTTTGGATACCTAGAAAGTGGTTCTTTTTATCCAGTTTTGTTTATTTTTTTACCTGATTCCGAAGTTGTTGGTAGTTTTGTCTGTCTAGGCTAGTGTTATTCTTTTTCCAGATCTTCCAGCCTTTACCTCTGAACTTTAGTAAGGCTTTTGTGCTCCTACTCAGCCAAGGGGCATAGTTTACTTTAGTTCTAAGTTTTCTAAAGGGAACGATTGTATTAAGGACATTCATACAAGTGCTATCGAAGAACTCAACTGCCTGGTCTAATGCTAGAGTTTGTAGTGGGTGCCAGTTACATTGTTGTAACATACTGTTAAGAATTTGCAAATTTACTTTGTGTTCATACCTAGTGTGCTTATAAAGTAAGGGTTTGGGTATGTTTACACGTTTTTGAAGGAGGAATGTGGGGAGTTGATCACTAAGCTCATTGGGTAGACAGCCCACTTCGTAATTTTGTTTGGGGAAATTTACTGAAGTCCAATCGAGGATTGATTGTTTTGGGGATTTTCTGTCAACTCTGGTGGGTTCTTGGATTAGTTGTGAGAATCCAAATAAGTTAATATGGTTAGAGGGATTGTTAGAGTTGCAGGCTAGCCAGTCTAAATTTAGGTTGCCTAATAGGATAGTTTCTTGAGGCAGGTTGATAGTAGCCCATTGTAGGATTTCCTCGATTATATGAGAGTTGTTTCCTGGAGGGATGTAACTACAGAGAATGTTGATCCTGTTTTTGTTGTTTTGAAGATAAAACTGAGCCTAATGTTTCGGCATTCAGAAATTTGGGTAGTGGGGTTTGCAGAGGCTGGAGGTTATGTTTTTAAATAGAATTGCAACTCCACCTCCCTTCTTAGCACCTCTGTCTAGTCTTAGGATGTTATAACCTGGGGGGGAGAATGTCTTCATTTTGGATGTTGGGTTTTAGCCAGGTCTTAGTAATGATTAGTATATCAGGGGAGTAGTGGGCCATGAATGAGTGTAAGTCATGTAGTTTGTTATATACTTCTAGAGTTAAGGTTAATAATAAGTAGGTCTGATGTCTGTTTGTCTGAGAGTATGTTATTGCACAGACCTGGGTTGGGGTGCATGTCCCCTGAGATTAGTAGCCATTTTCTAATGAATAGTTGGAGTTTTATTGCATGTGCTAGTTCTATATTAGCTCTAGATGATATTTGTCTATTGAAAGGTAGTGTGGTGTGCCTTTTGTATATATAAAATATTGAGTTGTCATTAAAAAGTGTGGAGCAGATGACAGCATTTGTGTGTGTGTATGTGTAAAAGTGTGTGTTATGTGGAATGCATTGTTTAATGGTGTGTTAGTGTGTATGGCTGTGGTTTAGGCTAGAGTAGTGAGAGTTAGTAGTAGGAGTGGTAGTATGCCTTGCATGATTTGTCTAGGTAGAGCTTTGGTGTTTAGAAGTATTGTGGTTGATGAATTAGGCTGGGTGTGGTGGAGGTGGATCCTAAGTACTTAGTTTGCTTATTGGGTGGGGAGTTTAGTTTGGGTGTGGGTGGGGTTGAATTGTTGAAGGTTGCTGATTGGTGCAGGGGCTGGTCAGGTAAACGGGACAGAATAAGTCTAGTTGTAGTGGGGGGTGGGTGGGAATTGGTGTGATAGGGTAGGGGAGCGGAGTGAGCCGGTTCAGTCAGGCCTTGAGACTAAAGAAACAATGTGAGAAAGCGGGTAAGGTGCAAGACTCTTTCCCTGATAGTTTGTTAGTACTTTCTAATGTTAAGCATTAGCTGCCCTGTCCTTTTAAGCTTTCCCGCTTAAGTGTTTAAATTTAAACAGCAAGATTATTAGGAAGCTTACTGTGATTTTGCCAGTTCTACCGGGTCCCCAAGCGGTGCGCTACAATACTCTATTCAGCTAATTTAGTTAGATACATAACTATTAACCTTGTCTCCTTAGTGTCAAGATTATAGTAAAAAATATATATTTAGACTGCGAGTGGATTCGGTACATTACAAACAGCAGTCTCTGAGTTGAGTAGGGAGTTAAGTAGGTTTCCTTGTCTCTTTAGTGTCAGGATTATAGTAAAAAAATATTTTTAGACTGCGAGTGGATTCAGTATTTTCTGTTCCTCCTTTCTCCATTTCCACTTTACTAAAAAAAAAAAAAAAAAAAAAAAAAAACTTTGCTCGAATCTCCTTGTGTTCTGACTGAGTGTGCTTCTCAGCTAAGTATATTTTTGGCACTTTTTAACTGTTCAGAGTTGAATAAAACAATATTTGAATTCAGTTCAAAATACAGTTTGAATAAATTGCATGTATTTAAACTGTATTTGCTTTAATATTGCTACACACGCAAGTGTGCTAGCTTGCACTGCACTTGAATTGTTTTTAGTGCTGTTTTAGCTGCTCTTCTGTAAAAAAAAATAAATAAATAAGTAAATAAAATTCTAAGCTTGTGCCTTGCCTTTCCTGTAACTAGTCTAGTCCAGATACAGATTTGCTGTATCCAGGACTTTTTGTAAGCTTCTAAGCCCCTCCCAAACCTTTCTGTGTTGGAGGGAAGCCGCCTAGCTTTTCAGTGGGAGTGGTAAGCACTAGGTAGCCTATCTACCAGAAGAGGAGTGATTTCTGGCACAGAAATTGTAGTTTATTGGCCGTTTGGGCAGTTTTTTCCATCTCTTTCAACTTTCTTGTTTAAAAGCCCACATTTGCGCTTGTTTCCCACCTTTCCCTTAACTAGTCTAGTCCAGATATAGATTTGCTGTATCCAGGACTGTTTGCAAGCTTCTGAGCAGTGCCAAAGTCTACTCTTCATTTTTCCCTTAGATCTGCTAGTTCTCTCCTCTCCTGCACTTTTACTAGCTTATTAGTCTAGCACTTTACCAAACTTCTTGTAGCAATTGTAGCACACAAAAGTGCTACCAGCACTAAACGTTCTACAAGGAAACAGCTCTAATATTTATTATTAATGCCCACCCTTCCAGGCATGTCTAAAGGTCAGTTCCCTGTGCTTTCTCCTATTAGTCTGGTGAACTTGGGCATCCTGAGGTAATGTAGCATCTGCCTCATGTACACAGACAACCCTCTCCTCTTACCTCCCAACACTCAGACTTGCGAGAGATTGCACTTACATATCCAAATTGGAAGCCATGCACTCTCCAGCCAAGACTGGAATAGCTGGTGCAGAGAAGGTCAACACTTGCACCACACCACATGGAGCATATAGCCCTCCAGAACACACCACCAGCACTGGCTTCACATAAAAAAACAAACCACACACCCACCTTTGCAGAGGCTCTTAATAAAAATCTATCCAAACAGCAGAGACCTCCAAGGCAGAAACACAGTCGACCAACACAACACTAATCACGAGACACATAACTCTCCTAAACAGTGTGCCATTCTCAACAAAAGCCCCTAAGGCAAAACAGCATGCCCAACACACTAGTCATAGGTGACTTGATAATGTGGCACACTGATGTCCCACTCACTAGGTTGAATAAGGAGAAAGTAACAGTCGGCTGACTGTCAGGTGCCATGGTCCACCACATAACGTATGCACTCAGGTCCCTGAACAACCGGTACAAATATGACTCTGTCATTGTACATGTCAGTGTGAATGACCTGAGATGTACCTCCCTGGACTACATGAAAAGAGACTTGTAGGAGCTCGTGGATTATGTAGCTAAGGCGGTTATGACCCTAGCCCTGAGCAGCCTACCATCACCCAGAATGATACCACAGTACAAGCAGAAAATGATTGATTTCAATAATTGGCTAAGGTTCTTGTGTCATTCTATGCGGATCCAGTATCTGTCTGCGTGGGATGACATGATTGACAGACCTCGATGCTTTGCCAGAGATGGCCTGCATCTGTCACCCCTGGGCATCCAGATACTGGCCAAGGCTCTTGCCACCCCTATAGTGCCTTTTTAGGCGATGTTCAAAGACCAAATTACCACCATAACAGCCACAAACAAATGCAATCTGAGGGTCATGTTATACAACACTAGAAGTCTAAATCACAAAATGCACTCGCTCGGAGCACTCCTTAAAATGGAGAACATTAACATTTGTGCTCTAACAGAGACCTGGTTCAAGACAGCAGAAAGCACCCCTGCACTACCAGGCTATAACTCATTCCACACCTTTTTGCCCCAGAACTTGGACCGTTTCCTAAGCCGGTGGTGTTTCCATATTCATAAAGGATGCGCACACGTCCAGACTGGTAGCCCAGCATAACGCATCAGAGATACGTCAGGTGCAGCAACATTGGGTAAGACAGCGATTCAGATTGTAGCCTGCTATAGGTCCCCAACCATGTCCAAAGACACTCACTCCACGTTCCTAAGCACCCTGGAGAGTATTAAGGTCCAACCTAACACTCTCATACTGGGCGACTTCAACTATCCCTCCATTAACTGGGAAAACTACTCACATGCCAATACACTTGCCCAGCATTTCCTGGAAGTCATTAATTCTAGTGCCCTGGACTAGCTCGTTCTTACCCCCACTAGACAGAACAACATCCTTGACCTGGTCATTACTAACATGGGAGACCATTGCTCTATGCCAATAGTCAACTCCTCCCTGGTTAGATCCAACCACCACCCTGGAAATCCACATCCCTCCCTCCCCGACCCGCAAAGGTAACCACCATGAAAAACTTCTCCAAAGCTAACTTTGGGCTTCTAAAAACAGAGGTGGCTAACTTCATAACACACATGCAAACGGAGAATATTTGCATGACCCCCGAATCATACACCAATGCACTGTATGAACACGTACACAAATGCATGGATCTTGCCATACCCAATAGAACCAAGATGCTCACCTCCAAAAAACAGGAAGCCAATCTGGTGGTCCTCTGCCATAAACAAACTCTGCAACAGAAGGAAGAAACTGATGTGGAATAAGGATCCAGTTAATCCACCAGGTAGACCTATTGTGTCAAGCAGGGGATACATCACGGAACCACTATCCATATTTCTGACCAAATATCTGAAGCCTTTATTATCACGGGTTCGTTCCCGTTTACAGGACACTACTGAATTCCTACTAATTATTTCTGACACACAGTTGGAACCGGGATGGTTAATGTGCACACTTGATGTCAGCACCCTAAATACCAACATTCCACACAAGGTAGGTTTGGAAGCTCTGGCCCATTGGCTAAATGTGGCACGTTTATATGAACCAGATTTTAATTCTTTTTTGGTTGGTCTTGCAGAACATGTCCTTACTAACAACGTCTTCTTTTATCAGGATACTTGCTATTGGCAGACTAAGGGGACAGCAATGGGGGCATCCTTTGCCCCCATCTATGCTCACCTTTTCATGGCCTTCATTGAAGATTAAATCATTTATGACAACAGCCATAACATTTATTTGGATGAAATCGACATCTGGAGACGTTATCTGGATGACTGCTGGATGGTATGGAGGGCAGATGTGGAGTATTTAAATGAATTAATTTCTTAACTGAATGACAACAAATGGGGCCTACATTTTACAGCAAACTATCATGTAAGTACAATTACCTTTCTTGATGTTTTGATCAATAGACAACCTGATCATACATTAAGCACACAGGTCTTCAGGAAATACCCCGAATATAACACTGTCCTCAATGCATCGAGCTTTCATCCACCCCACATTGCCAGAAACATCCCGAAATCTCAATTTATACATGTGAGGCAGATCTGTTCCCATGAAGCTTCTTTTCAAGAACACAGACGGGACCTGACCAATAGATTCAGATCCAGGGGATACCAGATGGGCAATGTTCTGCAAGCCAGCAACTGGGCCAGCACACTACACAGGGAGGATTTGTTAACCTACAAACCACGGAACAGGGATGAACCACAACCTATCAGGTTTGTAACCACTTATGCCAGAAACTCTGATTTATTAATCAACAGCATACATAGACACTGGAACATATTACAATGTGATCATGAATTAGCCAATATAATACCGGATAGATGTCTGTTTTCATTTCGTAAAGGTAAGAACTTGGCATCTTGCTTCAATCATTACAAACACACACATGACACTGGGCACACTCACTTGCAACAAACCACCTTGACTGGTGAACCTTTGATTGGCTGTTTCCCATGTGGCCACTGTACCAATTGTGATAAAGTCAATAAGTCCAAACAATTTACGAGTAGGAATTGTGCCATGGTCATCCAATTTTTTGCTAATCGCAGCAGTGACTGGTTAGTCTATTTGGCAACATGCACCTGCGGGTCCTTTTACATTGGACAAACATCTTGTCCTCTCAGGCTCAGAATTTCTGAACATGTAAGTAATATTAAAAATAAAAAAGCAAATAATGCTTTGTATAAACACTGTTTGGCACACAAAACTGCAAAATTCACTTTTATGATTATTGATATGGTCAAGGGCAATAAATCCAACAAAACCGGATGGCACTCTATCCTAGATTCTAAAGAAAAGAAATGGATTGTAAAACTAGGTGGATTGTTACCACCTGGCCTTAATGAGCAATTTTGAAAATGAGCCAATGAAGTTGCACTTGAATGCATTTAAACTGTAGCATTTGACTTTTTTGGTTTACACTGATGAAGGCTGTGTTTTTTCACCGGCCGAAACCGGTCTGGTTATTTGTTTTGATGCTATTATAATTAATAAATGTTCTTTCCAGGTCACAGTTTGCTGGCTCAGCTTGTTTGTTTGAATAAGGTGAAGTCCCAAGACTGGAAAAACTCCCTTATCAGCCTCAACAAAAAGTTGAGATTCCACATCAAATCCTCTAAAGCTAGCTATGAAAACAGAATTGCAGCAGATAGTAAGACCAACCACAAGGCCTTCTATAGTTATGTAAAGAATCTCCACGGCAGTACCCAGATTTGCTTTGAGCTACTGCAGATATTGCCAGTATACTGGCCAACAGATTCAGTGCCATCTTTACCCCCCCACCCAAGGACCAATCACAATACCAGTAGATTGCCAGGCACCATTACTGCTACACAGGTTAAAACAGCACTGTCCAAGGCCAAGATTACAGTTCTATGGGACCTGACAATATCCCTGTCTGTTCTACATGAACTGCAGAGTGAACTGGCACCTCACCTGTTCAATCACAACCTCACCTCAGGCTTTGTCCCTACCAAATGGCGCACTGCTACAGTCATCCCTATCCACAAAGGAGGAGCGACTACAGACCCTGGAAACTGTTGGCCCATTAGCCTGACAAGTCCGATATACAAAACTATGGAACGCATCATCATGGACCTAATAAACAAGGATATAGGGAATCTGCAAACTCTGGATCCCACACAGTTTGGTTTTGTGAAGGGTAGATCATGCCTGCTCAATCTGGTCGATTTCTTTGAGTCCGTCACCAGAGCTGTGGATGAAGGCAAGATGGGGCATACGGCCTACCATGATCTGGCCAAGGCTTTTGATACTATTCCCCATGCAGGAATCATAGAAAAACACACTAAGCTAGGCATCAACCCCTATATCACAAGATGGGTTGCAAACTGGCTCACAGAACCCACAGTGTGAAAGTAGCTGACTGCGAAGTCAGACTGACGACCAGTCACGAGTGGAGTTCCACAGGATTCGGTCCTGGGTCCGCTCCTCTTTGGTATGTGCTTCTCTGAAGTCCAGGCCAACACAAAGGGACTCTGGCTGACAAAATTCGCAGACTATTGCAAGTTGGGAGCTGTTATTAACTCCCAAAGTGATGTTGACGTCCTACAGAAAGGCCTCACTGAAACCAACGACTGGTGTCAGAACCGTGACCGTAAGCTTAATGCAAAAAAATGTCGTCATCCCCTTTGGGAAAAACCCGATTCCCGTGAATTACCACATCAAGGTAGTCTACGGAACACAGAAGACATTGTAAGAGGTCTGGGAACACAGGTTGACAGCAACCACTCTTTTGACCACCACATTGCCACTGTGGTCAGAAAGCCCTTCTGTGTGGCACATCTCATTACTAAGGGTTTTGCATCCAGGGAGAAAGAGGTCATTGTTTCCCTGTACTCTTCCCTCATTAGGCCAGTCATCAAATACAGTGCCCCATTTGGCATGTACCTCACTAGACACCTGCAACAACTGGAGAGGCCGCAGAAGTACCTCACAAAGGATCCTAGGTTTTAAACACTTGTCCTGTATGGAGAGACTCAAAAAAACTCCCAACTATTCTCTGTCTCATATCGATTACTTAGAGGCAATCTCTGCTCGACTTACAAAGCCATGTCTGACCCAGCTCTGTTAGAAATGCTACATCTAAAGAAATCCCAATCCCGCCACACCGCATGCTCCAGAGACCTCAACCTCATTACCACAATCAACAGAACATGCTAGAGGGACAGGTTCATAACACAGAGACTGCCCCTGCTATGGAATAGACTTCCCATATATTTCAAGCAGAGCACCTCACTGGCCCTCTTCAAGAGAAATCATGATGAGTGGATGGGAAATAGAAAATTCAACCTGGGGATCACTCCAGTGGTTCTACTCGACAGAGGGACTGGGAATTAAGGTCGGTTGACACGATGCCAGCATAATCCTATGGGCTTAGCTTGTAAAGGCTCCAGGGCCATTAGCCTAGTACACACCTATGAATAAAGTTAGACCACTTTCTACCAGGTCAGTAGCAACTTCTGTCGCCTTTCATGCAAAAGCCTCATTGAATGATATTTGTGCAGCTGCAACTTGGGCTACCCCTCATACCTTTATCACTCTTTGCAAATTGGATTTGGCCTCCAGGGGAAGAGCATCCTTTGGTTCAGTGATGCTCAGGAACATACTTCCATAAGACCTCCCAAGGAATGAAGGTAGCTAGGGACTCTGTCCCATCAGTAAGGAATGAATGAAGATTAACAACACAGATAAAAAATTATGTCAAGACACAACTTCTTTATTTTCAAGAAAGGTCACAGTTGCAGAAGGGTTCCCCTCATGCAGTCCCATTTCATAGATTATGGATATCGAAAATCTGAGGTAGGTACTAGGGCACCTCCTCCTTTCCCCAACACTTTCTATAGTTAGAAAGCCTCTTTTTTGCTGATCTAGGCATTTCTTGGAGAGAGAATATTTTGAAGGCTTTTCTTGCTTGAAACTGTGGAAGGTGGGACATTGGGTTTGGGGTTACTGTATCTGTGGGAAAGTCTGCCCAGGAGACTGCCTAGTAAAGTCATGTGTTTAAGTCTGCTTGGGCAGCAAAGAACCAGAGCCGGCTTGGACTAATGCATCCTTTATACTAGGAGTGTGCCACCATACATGGGAAGGTGAAAGTTCTGAAAAGCAGGCAGGACTTCGGGCCCCAGTCTGTCAGTTAGCACAGAGATCTAAAGCTCTGACTTGTTAATGATCTGCTTTTTGTGGCAAGGGTAGAGAATTTGAATATTTCCACCTTCATTTGCCTACTATGTGACCTTGAGTAAGTCCTTTACCCAGACTGCCTTGGGGAAATTGGGAGTTTGGACTAGGATCATTAATGGTGTCCTGGACTGCATGCCTCGTAACTAACTATGAGCCTAGAAGGAAAATAAAACTTTTATCTACAACCCAGTTGTAAAACTGGATCAGGTGTGATGGACAGCTTCTTCTGGTTATGAACCAATGGTGGTGGTTGTGTTTATTTTGTTTAAATTTGTTTACTGGGGTAGTGCTCTAATCAATATTGTCTGTTTCAGGCTTGGCCTGAGTGAAATATAAAATATTTCATATACAAAAAGTACAGAAATGTAAACAATAACAGTACTTCAGACTAATTACATATAAAAACTGTGTATGTACATTCTAGTGAACAAGCATCATGCAGTGTACAGCGGGCAATGTCTTGGAAATTGTTGTCCTTTAGAAATGATGTAAGCCTTTTCTCGGGTTTCTGTCCATATCTTTTACCGCCACTGCTGTTAAGCTAACAAAGTAGTAGTTCCGTATATTGTTCCTGTCCCCCCTCCCCCAGTAGAAGGATACCACACTTGTTTACTGCGGGACCGCCTGACGGCAGGATAACCCAAGTGTAATGACTGCAGCAGTGAATACACTCGAACATCTACATTTATGGTAGGTACAAAACTGTACTTTTTTCTGCAGTCCTCAAGCTTTAACCAGTGGTCTTTTTGTATGTCTTTGTCATGATGTGTTCTGGCACTGTGGCCAGATTTCTGAGGACTCGAGAAACCGGCCTGTCTGATGCTTGTGATTTATCTTTCCTAAGGGCAATTAATTGACTGTTCAGTCCTCCAGTCTTTTCCTTTCTGCCCTCCCAGCTGATACCCACCCCTTGCCTTTTTATATGAAGATTAAAGCAAAGTAGAAAACTGATTCACCTACAACTCTCAGATTATGTAAAGAAATAAGTCATTCTCCCCTCCCCAATATGGATTCTGGTTAGGGATTCTGGTTAGGGTGGAACACCTTGACAGCAATTTGGACCCTTATTGATCCCATTCTTCTAAAAATGGGTAAAGTCATCATTAGTGGAATCATTTTCATTGATTTTACAAAAGTTTTTGAATGGTGACCTCCTACTCACTAATTACCTTGAGACATACTCCAACCACTTCAAACTGATTCAACAACTACCTTTCCAACCATCTTCTGTCAAAACCATTTCTTTGCCTTGTTGAATGCACGGATCCCAAACAAGGAGTGCCACAAAGTTGTATTCTAACGCCACTTCTTATACCGCTGTTTGTTAACCAATGCCCTTTCAACTTCCCACAGCATGACTTTCTACTATGTATAGGTGTCGTGGTCCTTTACAATTCAAACCCAAACCGTACTGCTATTAAAGAAGATCTCTCCACTCTAACTTAATGGTTAAAAAACAGCTAACTATTACTGAACAACTATAAAGCTAAGGCCATGATCATTGGAACCACCACTCACATTATAATCTGTACCCTATCAGTTGTCATATAACGAATGACAACAGACAAACTACAAAACAGCTGCAATACCTGGAACTATGTCTGACCCAGCACCTAACTTCCAATACCATATTGAACAAACGAGATCCAAAATTAACAGAACACTTTTTTGGACTTAAAAGGTGTCTTAGATGTTCTTCGTGTTTCACTGTTGCAGTCATTACATTTGGGTAATCCTGCTGACAGGTTGCCTTCAGTCAGCCTGAATTCCAAAGTCCTGGGTCCTGCGTCGGCTGCTGTCGCCCCTTCCCTGACGTCAGGTCGTCGGGGGTATAAAAGATGCGACCGACGCCATTTTGTTTAGCCTTTCTTGCCGCGCAGTGCCCGAAGCAGAAGCAGTTCGCAAGTGCTGGTCGGTCGACTCCTGAGATTTTCATGTTCAAGTTTCAGATCCGAAGTCTTCAATAAAGCTAAGTACCCCATTGGGGAAACTTTTTTCTTGCTCCAGACCGATGTCCGAAAAAGAAAATAATTGTATTTCTTGTGGAAAGCAAATACCTCATAAGGATTTTCGTTCTTACTGTATTCCTTGCCTAGGCCCTGATCACAACATTTCTGGTTGTCGGTTTTGTGCTAGATTTAACCAACACACTATTAAGAGTCGGTATGATTTTGCTTTAAACTATTTTGGACGCCTGTTTAATTATCCAGAAATGTCGTCGGATAGCCATCTGACTACCGGAGTTCACAAAAAAAGCAAAGAAAAGGAGAGAGAGATTACCGAGGCCCAAAACCGACGACAAAGCTTCTCCTAAGCCAGTCGCCGGTTCTCAGTGAGGTGCTTTCAGAGCCCCTGACGCCCGCTACTGTAGAGTCGCAGGCCGCTACCGACTCCCACGTGGAGTTGGCCGTGACACTGGAAACTTAAGGTATTGGAGCCTTGGATACTATTCCTTCAGATGGGTCCGGAGCCGCTGAGCAAGCACCGGCTTTTGAGGGTGTATTCAGACCTAAACATCTTTACATTAAACCGACTTCAGCTTCAAAGGCAAAGACTAAAGCACCTTCTAAAGCAAAGAAACAAACTCAAGAGCCACATGGTCAGGCCTCTATGCCCAAAAAAGCAGATGCTCAAAATGGCCGAAGACTTAATTACCTTGATCATGGGCTCCCATCCCCCTCCTGATAAGAGGCCTAGGCAAGAGACTGACTATGAATCTTCAGATCAGGTTTCCATTTCTTCTGATCAGGAATATTCTCTTCCCCCCTATGAGGATTCTGACGCTGAAGAATCTATTCCTTCAGCTTCTCCTCCAGAGGACTATTCTTTTGGGGAAACCTTGCATACCATGAGGGAGCATTTCTACTAGGAGAGCCAAGATTTTTCAGAATCTAAAAAGAGACTCTGGGATTTCCTTTTACTACCTCAACACAGGCCACTAGCCATTCCACCTGTGTTAGACATTGTAGATGATGTGTTTTCGGAGTCTAGTCTTACCCCTGACTCCTTACCTCCAGCTCCTGTTAAGGCTGACAGATATTACAGGGTTCCTGACTCTCATAAATTCCTTTTTAAAAACCCTGCTGCAGACCCAGAAACTATTTCACAGGATCCCAAAGGAGTTAAGGCTTCTGCTGCAAAAAACCCTAACCCCTCTGACAGAGATTCTAGGGCACTGGATAGATGGGGAAAAAAGGTATCCACATCTGCTACCTTGGCTATAAGGGCCTTAAACTGTCAGTTTCATATGCTCAAATATCAGCAACATGTCATGGCATTGCTTAAACAGAAAATGTTAAACTCTGAATGTGCAGAAAACAAGAAAATGCAGGATTTATTGCATGCAGCTGAACAAGTTGGAAAGCATACTTTGCAATGTGGTTTTGATTCTTTGGAGGCCTCCTACAGGGCTGCAGTTACGGGTTCTGTAATTAGGAGGCATGCTTGGTTAAAGAAACAAAATCTGCCTGATCAAGTCAAAATTAAATTATTAGGTGCACCTTTACAGCATGATACTTTATTTGGTGTTAAGGCAGAAGAGGTGTTAAAGAAAATGGAGGACAAAGCTAAATCTACGCAAACTGTCAAAGATGTTTTTACAAGTGCAGCCACCTAGGTTTAGTAGACACTGGCCAACAAAGAATTGGTCCTTTCCTGTGTCAGACAGACCTCAAAGGGGCAGTCCCAAACACCCTAGAGGCAGACCCCAAGCGCAAGGTTCATACAGGTCAAAGCAATGGGGTGCCTCTACCTCCAAAGTTGGAGAAGACAAATCTCAACCATACAGGAAACAGTCCCAATGACTTCCCACTGCCTACACCAAGCACTTATCTCCTGGCAGCACCCTTAGGGGGAAAATTAGCACTTCTTTCTCAAAATTGGCACATCATAACCCAGGACAAGTGGGTTCTAAATATAGTGTCACAAGGCTACAAGTTCCATTTCCATACCATGCTAAAGGCAAACGGCTGGCCAGATCTGCCAAAAAGTCAATGGGCAGAGGCACAAAAACAAGTCTCATCCCTCATGGACATGGGGGCCATTCAACAAGTACCAGAGCAAGAGCAGAGACAAGGATTTTACTGAAGACTGTTCTTGGTACCCAGAAAGGACAAGGCCTGGAGGACAATACTGGACATATGTATTCTGAACACATTCCTGGATATACCAAAATTCAAGATGTTGACTTTGCAGCAGCTTCTGCCCATGCTGGACAAGAACGCTTGGCTTGTGACTATAGACCTAAAAGAGGCATATCTGCATGTCCCAGTCAGATAAATATGCAGAGGATACCTCAGATTCAAGGCTGGATCAATGCATTACCAATTCTCTGCACTGCACTTTGGCTTATCTACCGTGCCCAGGGTCTTTACAAAGTGCCTGGCACCAGTAATTGCATTTTGCAGACAGAGAGGAATACAAATATATCCTTACTTGGATGACTGTCTAATTCAAGCAGAGAACAATGACGTTCTTCTACAGCATCTGGCATTTGTGAAAAGACTTCTAACATGTCTAGGGTACACAGTCAAAGAAAAGAAATCAAAACTAGTACCCTCTCAAGAGATAATATTCCTGGGTGCAAGCTTAAGTACAACTGCCCAGATGGCTTATATCACGCCAGACAAACAAAGGCAACTGACTACCTATTTCGAAAAGTTGGCAACAAAGGCCCAGTTATCTGCAAGAAAAATTCTGCAGGCTTTGGGCTTCATGGCATTCTGCATCCTACTAATTCCATATGCAAGACTGCATATGTGGAAACTACAATGGTACCTAAAAAGTGTTTGGACTCAACATTGCCACAGCCTGGAAACTATGATTACTCTCATTCCCTGCCTGCAACAGGAGTTTTGATGGTGGGCAAAGGCTTGTCACCAAAACAAGGGACAGGCATTCACATTGCCCCCAGCCAGGCAAATATTAACAACGGATGCATCAGATTATGCCTGGGGGCCCACATGGCAGGAAGATGCATTCAGGGCTCTTGGGCCTCAAACCAAATGCATCTACATATCGATCAAAAAGAGATGCTAGCTGTTCAAAATGCCCTGACAGCCTTCAAGGACCTACTTCATCCAGGACAACTACTGATAAAGACGGACAACACCATGGTCATGTGGTATATAAACAAGCAGGGGGGCACACATTCTTACCCCCTTTGCAGACTAGCCATGACTTTGTGGGACACAGCATTGACTTACCAAGTACATCTGCAGGCAAAGTTCCTGCCAGGAAGGAAAAATACTCTGGCAGATGAACTAAGCAGAAACCTCATGGATCCCCACGAGTGGCAGCTGAATCCACAAGTCTTCAGCATGATAACAAGGAAATGGGGACGCCCGGACATAGATCTATTTGCCTCCCTTCACAACTACCAACTAAAAAGATTCTGCACAAGGATTTATCACAGACACGCATGGAAAGTGGACGGCATATCTTTCAGCTGGAAAAGCCTATCAGTATATGCCTTTCCCCCACTGCCTCTCCTCCCCAAGGTACACCTAAAGGTCAGACAGGAAAAGCCAAAGATGATACTAATTGCCCCAGACTTGCCCCACCAGTACTGGTATCCAATACTAAGGAACTTATCTCAATGCTCAGCTTGGACCTTACCTCAAATACCTCATCTACTGTCCCAGCAAAACAATGAGATCCTGCACAGCCAAATTGGGACTTTAAACCTGGCAGCATGGCGGATAATATAGTCATACAAAACACACCTCTCAGTAAAGCTGTGATGGATGTCATTTTGGAAGCCAGAAGGCCTAGTACTAGAAAATCTTACGCTGGAAAATGGAAGACATTCTGTGCTTGGAACCAGGCACAAGGAACTGATACAGCTGTGCCAGATATTCCTCAGATTTTGCAACACTTAACTGAGATGCTGGACAAAGGCCTATCTTTTTCATCTATTAAAATTCATGCTTCTGCCATTTCAGATCATTACAGTACAGAGCCACCAATCTTTTCTCATCCCTTATTAAAGCAGTTCCTCAGAGGAGCCAAAAATTTAAGGCCTCCAAGGATATCACCAATGCCTACATGGGACCTCAACTATGTCTTGGAAAAACTCACCCTGCCTCCATTTGAGCTAGCTGCTACTGCTGATATAAAGTTTTTTTATCTTAGAAAACAGCTCTGCTCCTAGCAATAACTTCTGCAAGAGGAGTTTCAGAGCTACAGGCACTCATGGCTGTGGAACCTTTTATCATTTCTTATCCAGACAGAGTCTCACTGAGGACAAACCCAACATTTATGCCTAAGGTGGTGTCCAGTGTGGCTCTTAACCAAACTATTCATCTGCCAACTTTTTATCCAAATCCGCAGAACAAGGGGGAGAGAATTCTGCATTCTTTGGACATACACAGACAGCTTAGATTCTACTTGGACAGAACCAAAGTTTTCAGAAAGACAGAGCAATTACTAGTGGCATATGCTGCAGGATCACAAGGAAAGGCTATCTCAAAGCAGACTGTTTCAAAGTGGATAGGCCATTGCATTAATTTCTGCTACTTGCACCATGGCAAGCCAGTGCCCAAGGGCATTAGGCCACATTCAACCAGAGCTGCAGCCACTTCAGCAGCCTTTCTCAGAGGAGTACCAACCAAGAACATTTTAGAGGCTGCTACTTGGAGTTCAGTGCACACCTTTACAAAGCACTATCATCTGCCACTCTACTCTAAATCCAGGGCAGGCTTTGCCACTGCAGTTCTGCAGGGCCTCATAGCCGCTCCTAACGCTGTTTAGCTCCAGCCTCCCAACCATAGCTTTGGGACTCTACCCAAATGTAATGACTGCAACAGTGAAGCACGAAGAACATAGTATAGTTGTGTACACTTACCATAAATGTAGATGTTCGAGTGTATTCACTGTTGCAGTCCAGGTTACCCACCCACCTTCCCCCTTTTCCTTCTGATGGAACCTATCTTTCCTTCTCTGATTTATACAACCTATGTTGTGTATTTGCTTGTAGATGAAGGTACAGTTTATATTGGTGCATGTATTTATATATATATATATATATATATATATATATATATATATATATATATCTATGTATAAATTTTGGCTACCCTTTTAGGGGGCACCGGACATCTGGGGCAAGAAAAACTAAAGAAAATGGCTTCGGCCGCATCTTTTATACCCCTGATGACCTGACGTCAAGGAAGGGGCAACAGCAGCTGACGCAGGACCCAGGACTTTGGAATTCAGGCTGACTGAGGGCAACCTGCCAGCAGGATGCAACAATGAATACACTCTAACATCTGCATTTATGATAAGTGTACACAACTGTACTTTTTTTCACCTGAAGGCAGTAGAGCTGTATTCAAATGTGTACATCTCTCCTAGTTAAAATATTGTTGTCTTCTCATGGCCTCCAGTTCCCTCCCCCCAAAAAATCAAACTTAACTGCCACTGTTGCACTTTAGTTCATCCCCCAAGCGGAATAGCATTGCTGAATTATTTTTGAAGCAAAATGTTTCCAGGTTCATTACAGGTGTGATCTCCTAATTGGTTCCTTTCCATTTAAACTAGTAATAATGGAATACTGTCCTCCTCTTTGTCACTAAGCATACTGCTAAAACTACAAAATACCACTTAAGCTGTTCCACTTCTAAACATTCCTCAACTTTTCTTTCATTAGCATTATATACTGTGTAAATATTCTTAATGGTTTTTGTTCAGTGCTAAATTTTCTGCTGTAATTTTCTGCTGTTTCAGTAAAATTTTATACTTTTGTTAGTCTTCTGTATGTGTTTGCCGTACTTAGTTGTATAATTTGTTGCCGTTATCTTGTTTCACAGCCTAGGCAGGGTCTGAAAATGATCTGCTGAGATCACAGTCATAACGCAGCAAACAGATGTTCTTCGTGTTTCACTGTTGCAGTCATCACATTTGGGTTATCCCTGCCAGGGTAGCCCTCGGCCGGCCCGAATACCAGAGGCTTAGTATTTCTGCGTCGGTTGCTGTCGCTTCTGGACTGACGTCAGGTCGTCAGTAGTGTAAAGTAAGGCAGTCGACACCATTACATCAGTCTTTATTGCCATGGAGCCCGAAGCAGAAGCAATTCGCAGGAGTGCCATTCGGCCGCTACCTGAGTTTCGTCTACCGATTTGAAGCTGAAGTCTTCTAAAGCTAAGTACCCCATTGGGGATCCTTTATTCTTGCACTAACTGATGGCAGAAAAAGATAACAGTTGTCTCACCTGTGGAAAGTAAATAACACACCGAGACTTTCATTCTTACTGCGTCACTTGTTTAGGCCCAGACCACGACGGCCCCCGCTGTCGCTTCTGTGCTTTGTTCAACTCCAGAACTTTCCATCGTCTGGCCCTTGTTGTAGCTAGATATTTTCACTTACAGTCCTTCGAACTCCAATATGGCTTCGGTAAGCCATCCAACAGCAGATCTTCCGAAAAAAACGTAAAGATAAAGACAGAGACAGACTGCACAGGTCCAAACCTACCGACGACTCTTCCGTTAAGCTAGTCATTTGTTCTCTGGTCCTCAGTGAGGCACTTTTGCAGCCCTTGATGCCCGCTTCTGTGAATTCGCAGGCTGGTACTGAGACCCTTTCAGACTCCGGTATGCCGCACAACTCTTCTTCGACTAAGGATCCTGCGGTCTTCTCTACCTTGGATGGATCCGGAGTCGCTGAGCAGGCACTGGCTTCCGAGGAAGTCCATTGCACTACCAATTCTCGACACAAACAGACATCATCTTTCACAACTACTGTTCTTTTGAATACTACTGAGTTTCTTAGGCCCAGGGTACGAACCACACCCAAGAAACCAGCAACCCAATCTCAGGGACCTGCTTCCTTTCTTCCGTCTCAAATGCTTAAAATGGCGGAAGACCTTTTCATGCTGATCAGGGGAAGCCAAGCTACCCCCTCCAAAAGGAAAAGCTATCTGTCCCCTGTAGTTTTGTCTGAACAAGAGTCAGATGACTCTGATGCATCTGAATATGAAGACATGCAACCCCTCTCTACCTATGAGGATTCTGATGCAGAGGATTCCATTCCTTCCGCCTCTCCCTCATAGGATTTTTCCTTTGGGGAAACACTTCATACCTTAAGGGAGCATTTCCAATAGGAGAGTCAGGACTACCCTCAGTCTAAAAAGAGACCGGGAATTCTTAGATCTTCCACAGCACAGACCCTTGGCCATCCCCCCAGTCCTGGATGTTGTGAAGGACGTTTTCCTGGAATCAAGCTTGACTCCTGACCCCCTCCCTCCTACACCCAGAAAACCAGACAGGTACTATAGAGTCCCTGACTCGCACATATTTCTTTTCAAAAATCCTACTGCTGACCCTGAGGTAATTTCTCAAGGGCCTAAAGGGATTAAAACAACCTCTGCTGAGAATCCCACCCCCTCAGATAGGGATTCCTGAGCACTAGACAGATGGGGTAAAAAAGTATACACCTCAGCTACTCTTGCTATCAGGGCACTAAATTGTCAGTTCTGTATGCTAAAATTTCAGCAACATACCCTGGAACTCCTCAAACAAAAACTGTCTTCTTTCTTGCTTGTGCAGAATGTAACGAGTTACAAGAGTTAATGCATTTTCCAAGTCGGGTACCTAAACATATACCTTGCACTGTGCTTCTGACGCCCTAGAAGCTTCTTGCAAGGCAGCAGTCACTGAATCTGTTATTAGAAGACATGCATGGCTTAATGAACAGCCCTTGCCAGACCATGTCAAATCTAAATTGTGGGATGCCCCCTTGCACAAAGACAACTTATTTGGCACTAAGGCAGAAGAGGTCTTAAAAAAGATGGAAGAAAAAGCAAAATCTATGCAGACAGTTAAGGATTTCTTACAGGTCCAGCCACCCAGGTTAAGCAGGCATTGTCCCACCAAGCACTGGTCCTTTCCTGCTTCCACTAAGCCAGTCCAGCCCAGACAGCAGCCACAGGGAATGCAGAGATCTAAGCAGTGGACTACCTCCACTTCGAAACCAGTGAGTTCTAAGCCACCCCCTTATGGTAAGAACTCAGAATGACTCACCTTCCCCACCCCTTCCCTCTGCCCACCTTCACTTACCCCTAGGAGGAAAACTCTCCTTTCATGCAAGCACCTGGGCTACCATTACCAACGACTGCTGGGTTCTCAACTTAGTGTCCCAGGGATACATATTTACTTTCCACACCCTTCCTACCCCAAAAGGGTTCCCAGATCTACCTCCAAACCACTGGGCAGAGGCACAAAAGGAAGTCATTTCCCTGCTCTCTGAGGGCAGTAGAGCACTTTCCTGCAGAACAGAGAGGCCAAGGTTTCTACTCCAGACTTTTCTGGTACCCAGAAAAGAGGGCACCTGGCGCACCTCATCCTCGACCTATCCATTCTAAACACCTACCTGGTGATCCCAAAATTCAGAATGCTAACCCTCCAGCAGCTGCTACCCATGCTCTCCAAGGATGCTTGGCTAGCCACCCTAGATCTAAAAGAGGCCTAACTCCATATTCCTATCAAGGAATCATGCAGGAAATATCTCCGTTTCAGGGCAGAATCTCCGCACTTTCATTTCTCTGCACTTCCCTTTGGCTTATCTACTGCTCCCAGAGTTTTCACAAAATGTCTGTCTCCAGCCATTGACTTTTGTAGACAAAGGAATATCCAGATTTACCCATACTTAGATGACTGCCTAATTCAGACAGACAGCCAAGAAAAGTTGCTGAAGCACCTGGCCTTTGTAAAGTCCCTGCTAACCTCCCTAGGGTACACAATCAACGAAAAGAAATCCAAATAGGTGCCCACCGAAAGGATTATATTCCTGGGCGCAAGCGTGGACACAGCATTCCAGATGGCATTACTTACACCAGAAAAACAAAATTTCCTGACAGCCTACTTCTCTCAACTAGCCACCAGACCCCAGCTATCTGCAAGAAAGATCCTGCAAGCTGTGGGGTTCATGGCATCTTGCATACTACTCATTCCATATGCCAGACTGCATATGAGGAAACTTCAGTGGTACCTAAAGAGCCCTTAGTGCCAACACTCTCAAGACCTGGAAACTCTTCCTATAATTCCTTGCCTCAGAAAATATTTTCCTTGATGGGCAACAGCATGCTCCCACAGCAAGGGACTACTTTTCTCACCACCCCCGCCACCCAGACCCTTACCAGAGATGCATCAGACTATGCCTATAGCCTCTGTCATGCAACAACACCTGTTAGCACATTTCCTACCAGGTTCTCTCAACTCTCTGGCAGACCAATTAAGCAGAAATATTCTGGACCCACACGAGTGGCAGCTCAACAGAAGAACCTTCCACCTAATAACTCAGAAATGGGGCACCCAGAAGGACGACCTCTTTGCCTCCCACACCAACCATCAGCTCAGCAAGTTCTGCACCAGGGAGCATCACTTGGAAAGTGGATGCTCTGTCCTTCCCCTGGGTCAATCTATCGGTCTATGCCTTTCCTCCACTACCTCTCATCCCCAGGGTACTGCTCAAAATAAAGGAGGAAAAACCAAGGACAATTCTTATAGCTCCAGACTGGCCTCACCAGCACTGGTGTACCCCTTGCTGCGCGGCCTGCCCCCACTGCCACCATGGCATCTTCTTCAGATTCCAAACCTCCTGACCCAGAGGGAAGGGGAATTCATGCATCCCCAGTTGCAAACATTCAGTTTGGCAGCTTGGTTTATTCCCTAATCCCCGATCAATCTGCCAACCTCAGTAAACAGCTTCTAAATGTTATACGTGAGGCCAGACGCCCTAGCACTCGAAAGTCTTATGCTGACAAATGGAAAAGGTTCTGCACCTGGATTCAGGCTAAGGGAGCCAATACGACACAGACCTCCCTCCCTCTCATCCTGGATTACTTAGCTGACCTACTACAAGTGGCCTCTCTTTTTCCACTGTTAAATTTCATGCCTCTGCTATCTCTGCTCATTTTCCCACTGAGCAGCCCCTATTCTCACACCCCTTGATCAAACAGTTCCTAAGGGGGGGCTAGCTAATTGAGGCTACCCAGAAGAGCACCAACCCCAGCTTGGGACCTTAACTTTGGGTTGGAAAAGCTCACCCTGCCCCCCTTTGAACCAGCTTCTTCTGCAGAGCTAAAATTTCTCTCCTGGAAGACCGCTTTCCTTCTGGCCATCACTTCAGCCAGAAGAGTCTCCGAGCTGCAAGCACTCATGGCTGTGGAACCCTTCATCATCTTCCATGCTGACAGGGTATCCCTCAGAACTAACCCATCCTTCATGCCCAAGGTGGTGTCCAGTGTGGCTCTCAACCAATCCATTCATTTGCCCACCTTTTTTCCTAACCCCCAGAACGAAGGGGAAAGGATCCTGCACACTCTAGATGTGCACAGATAGCTCAGATTCTATCTAGACAGGACTAAATCCTTCAGAAAGTCTGATCAATTGCTGGTAGCTTTGCTACAGGAGCAAAAGGCAAAGCCATCTCCAAACAAACTATTTCCAAATGGATAGAACACTGCATCCATTTCTGCTACAAACAACATGAAAATCCTCCCCCAAGGGGGTCAGGACTCTCTCCACCGGAGCAGCCTCCACCTCTGCAGCTTTCCTCAGAGGAGTCCCCACCAGGGACATCCTGGAGGCTGCCACCTGGATATCTGTTCACACTTTTACCAAACATTACCACCTGCGCCTCTTCTCCAAATCCAGGGCAGGGTTTTACTCTGCAGTCTTGCAGAGCATCCTAGCCAGCCCCTAGTTTCCTTGACTGCCTCCACCCATTTCCTCAGCTTTGGGAAGCAACCCAAATGTGATGACTGCAACAGTGAAACACAAAGAACATAGTACAGTTGTGTACACTTGTCATAACTGTAGATGTTCAAGTGAATTCACTGTTGCAGTTATGGTTTCCCTCCCTCCATCCCCCTTTTTTTCTTCTCTTTACTTACAAGGGCCATATTGGTATTTACTTTCTATTGGTGGGGTTCTTCTACCAGAACCTGGCTCCTACTTGGGGGCTCCTGACAGGTTAAGGCAAGAAAAACTGATGTAATGGCGTTGGCTGCCTTACTTTATACTACTGACTACCTGATGTCAGTCCTGAAATGACCGCAACCAGCACAGAAATACTAAGCCTCTGGTATTCGGGCCGGCCGCGGGTTACCGTGGCAGAGATAACCCAAATGTGATGACTGCAACAGTGAATACACTCAAATATTATGATAAGTGTACGAGGAGGAGAGGAGCTGGTAGGCATGGCTGAAGGCAGGAAGAGAGGAGAAAGGCTAGGACTGTGGTAGTGAGGGTTGGAACTTTGAATGTTGGCAGTATGACTGGTATAGGGAGAGAGCTAGCCGATATGATGGACAGAAGGAAGGTTGGTATATTGTGTGTGCAAGAGACCAGATGGAAGGGGAGTAAGGCTAGGTGTATCGGAGGTGGGTTCAAATTGTTTTATCATGTTGTGGATGGGAGGAGAAATGGCGTAGGAGTTATCCTGAAGGAACAGTATGCTAAGAGTGTTTTGGAGGTGAAAGTGTCTGATAGAGTGATGTTTATAAAGCTGGAAATTGATGGTGTAATGATGAATGTTTAGTGCATATGCTCCACAAGTTGAGTGTGCGATGGACGAGAAAGAAAAATTTTTGGAATGAGTTGGATGATGATGTGATGACTGTACCCAAGGTTGAGAGAGTGGTGATTGGAGCAGATTTCAATGGGCATGTTGGTGAAGGGAACAGATGGGATGAGGAAGTGATGGGTAGGTATGGTGTTAAACAAAGGAAGGTCAGATGGTAGTGGATTTTGCGAAAAGGATGGACATGGCTGTGGTGAATACATATTTTAACAAGAGGGCGGCACATAGGGTGACATACAAGAGTGGAGGAAGATGCACACAGGTGGATTATATCTTATGTAGGAGGGCCAGTTTGAAGGAAATTGGAGACTATAAAGTGGTGACCGGGGAAAGTGTAGTTAGCATAGGATGGTGGTTTGTAAGATGATGTTGGTGATCAAGAGGAGGAGGAGGAGGAGGAGTGTGAGGGCAGCACCAAGGATCAAGTGGTGGAAAAAGAAAAAGGGTAATTGTGAGGTGGAGTTCAGGGAAGAGTTAAGACAGGCACTGGGTGGCAGTGAAGAGTAACCAAATAGCTGGCTAATTACAGCAGAGCTAGTAAGGGAGATGGCTAGAAATGTGCTTGGTATGACATCTGGACAGAGGAAAGACGACAAGGAGACGTGTTGGTGGAATGAGGAAGTACAGGAGAGTATACAGAGAAAGAGGTTGGCAAAGAAGAAGTGGGATTGTCAGAGAGATGAAGAAAGTAGACAGGAGTATAAGGAGATGAGGTGCATGGCAAAGAGAGAGGTGGTGAAGGCTAAGGATAAGGCATATGAAGAGTTGTATGAAAGGTTGGACACTAAGGAGGGAGAAAAGGACCTGTACTGATTAGCTAGACAGAGGGACCAAGCTAGGAAAGATGTGCAGCAGGTAAAGGTGATAAAGGATAATGAGGGAAACATACTCACAAGTGAGGAGAGTGTGTTGAGCAGATGGAAAGAGTACTTTGAGGGGTTGATGAATGAAGAGAATGGGAGGGAGAGAAGGTTGGATGTTTGGGGATAATGAATCATTAAGTGCAATGGATTAGCAAGGAGGAAGTAAGGATAGCTATGAAGAGGATGAAGAATGGAAAGGCTGTTGGTCCAGATGATATACCTGTGGAAGCATGGAGGTGTTTAGGTGAAATGGCAGTGGAGTTTTTAACCAGATTGTTTAATGAAATTTTGGAAAGTGAGAGGATGCCTGAGGAATGGAAAAAAGTGTTTTGGTACCGATTTTTAAGAATAAGGGTGGATGTGCAGAGCTGTAGTAACTACAGAGGGATTAAACTGATCAGTCACAGCATGAAATTATGAGAAAGAGTAGTGGAAGCTAGATTAAGAAGGGATGTGATGATTAGTTATCAGCAGTATGGTTTCATGCCAGGAAAGAGCACTACAGATGGGATGTTTGCTCTGAGAGTGTTGGAGAAGTACAGAGAAGGTCAGAAGGCATTGCATTGTGTTTTTGTAGACTTAGAGAAAGCATATGACAGGGTGCCTAGAGAGGAGTTGTGGTATTGTATGAGGAAGTCGGGAGTGTCAGAGAAGTATGTAAGAGTGGTACAAGGATATGTACGAGGGTAGTGTGACAGCGGGGAGGTCTGCGGTGAAGTGACGGATGCTTTTAAAGTGGAGGTAGGATTACATCAAGGATCAGCTATGAACCCTTTCTTATTTGCAGTGGTGATGGACAGGTTGACAGATGAGATCAGACAGGAGTCACCGTGGACTATGATGCTTGCAGATGACATTGTGATCTGTAGTGAGAGTAGGGAACAGGTGGAGGAGACCCTGGAGAGATGGAGATATGCTCTAGAGAGGAATGAAGGTTAGCAGGACTAAGACAGAATATATGTCTGTGAATGAGAGGGAGGATAGAGGAATTGAGGATGCAAGGAGTAGAGGTGGCAAAGGTGGGTGAGTTTAAATACTTGGGATCAATAGTTCAGAGTAATGTTGAGTGTGGAAGAGAGGTGAAGAAGAGAGTACAGGCAGGAAGGAGTGGGTGGAGAAGTGTGTCAGGAGTGATTTGTGACACGAGTGCCAGTAAGAGTGAAAGGGAAGGTCTACAAGAGGGGTAGTGAGACCAGCTATGTTATATGGGTTGGAGACAGTGGCATTAACAAAAAGGCAGGAGTTAGAGCTGGATGTGGCAGAGTCAAAGATGTTCAGTTTTGCACTGGGTTTGACGAGGGTGGACAGGATTAGGAATAAGTATATGAGAGGGTCAGCCCAGGTTGGAAGGTTTGGAGACAAAGCCAGAGAGGCAAGATTACGTTGGTTTGGACATGTGCTGAGGAGGGATGCTATGGATGAAGCTACGAGGTAATAGGAAGAGAGGAAGGCCTAAGATAATGTTTATGGATGTGGTGTGAGAGGGCATGCAGGTGGTTGGTGTGACAGAGCAAGATGCAGAGGACAGGAAGAAATGGAAACAGATGATCCGCTGTGGCGACCCCTAATGGGAACAGCCAAAAGATGATGATGATGATGATTTTGATTATGGGAAGTGTACACAACTGTACTATTCTTATAATAATAATACTAAAAATAAAGTATTCATTCAGTACCTCTCTTTTTTTTTTTCAGTCTTCTGTGATCTCCTGTGTATGATTAGCCTGGCCAATTCTGCTTTTGCATTTCCCCTTTCTGCTGTGTGCCTAAAAGTTATTCTTTCCTTTCTTGATCCTTCCTGCTAACTCCCTTTCAGTATTCACTTTCTTCCCTCACATTGTTCGTCATCCTTCTGCTGGCCTCCTTGTACTGTCTCTCCTTCACTTCCTCACCACTTCTTTCCCACCTTTTATGCTCTCTTTCTTGTATCATAATAACTGGCATCATATTCTTATATAACCACATTGTTCTGCTTAACCTTGCTGCCCTCCACTAAACCACATAATGGTATATGATCACGTTTTGCTGATGATTCGTTAACTTGGGTATCCATGACCCTGTCTGCTCTGCTTAGGACTATTTCTAGAATTGTACTTTAGGACTACTTCCAGAATTCTGTCTTGTAATCTTGTAATGTTCTGCTTCAGTTGGAAGAATCCCTCATAAGCACACCTTAGTTTCCTCCCACTTTCTATGTACCCAGGAGCTTGAATCCCCTGGTCTTCTCTTAGCAGATTCAAAACCCTTGTAAATATTACCCTTTCCTTCCATTTTGGCCATTTATTTTGTTCTGTCTCTCATCCTGCTCCCTTGATGTCTCTGATTGGTGGTGCACTGTATCAGTCCATCAGCTCCCACCTTTCTCTACATAAGTGCCAAGACATTCAGCTTGTGATCATACCCTCCATACTTTGTCCTTTTCTTGGTTTTGTGGTTCTTCTTTTTGACCTCACAGCTGATGCCTTACTTTATGTAGATGTTACTCCACCTCAGTCTACCCGTTTTCCATCGTTCCTAAGCAACCTATACCCAGGTATCTTCATGTCCCATCCCTCTTATCATGGATATATGTTTCTGTGATGCTAGTAATATCCACTCTCCAAACCTGCATCAGCATTTGTAGCTCCCCTGTCTTCCCACCCATTCTCCTTCCACTGCAAAATAACTTTACCCTTCTTTCTGCTGACTGAATGCTAACCATTTTCTCCCTTGTCTCATTTCCTCCCCACTTCCATCTTAGTTTGCAGGTAAAATTATTGAGATTTTACTTTCCAACTAAATGTCTAGAATAGATGCGACCTCTGGGCTAACATGTAGCCTGTTCCTTGTATGAAGCTCATCTCCATGATAGGTCGCACCCTGTTCTACCATTTCTAAGCCTTTCTCCCCTTGTCCATTAACACAGCCTGCATGTTGGCTAGTAATATAGGTAATGCTTCTGAGCACACTGCTTCTAACACCCCGTCGTAACATATCTCTGTCAAGTCTCTGGCACTGTTTACTGCTGCTTCAGATGCCTTATCTGACAGATCGGTCCCTTCATGTACCACAATTTGTATCCTTCTCTCCACCTTGTTAAAGGGTCCATATTCGTAGACCGAAGACGCATTATTTTGAATGCGTCTTGGTCGAGCTTAAAAGGCAGAAAACGGAAAATATCGAAGCGGCTGTTAAGCGAATTCTTTCCCTGGGAAAGAATTTGCTTGGCCACTTTGGTACTTTGCCATTTTTGGCACTGTAGTGCGGTCTCAGAGTTGGTATATTTGAGTAGGGGGGGGGGGTGTGTGGGAGGCGAAGCCCCCACTTAATGTAATGTTTAAATTCATTTTTATTTTTATTTTTTTTTTTTGTTGGAACAGCAATTTTTTTCCAAGGGAAAAAAATCGCTGTTCTGGCACTTCGACATTGTAAGCTTTTGCTTACATAGGGTCGATCAATCACCATTCGCTTTAAGTGTTCGTTGATTTAATACAGACCCTTATTAAATAATGTAGTCATATACTTCTATGTTTTCCTAAATCATGAGAATATTTCACCAAGACATCTCTCTTCCTTGCGTCAACACTTCATCAGTGTTTTAGTCATATCCCTTTTTTGCCTCTCTGCTTGCAAACCATCATTCCTCTCCCAGTGTGCCTTAGGCCAATTTGTGCAGCTTATGTGTAACCCACATACAGGACTGCAAGCCCACCAGAGTGGCTGTCATTTAAGCAATCATGGGGGTAGATTGTGCTGTTGCCAGCATTTCAGCAACGAAGATGTTTTTGCTAGGATCCTGGCTGCATCTGTGGTGGATGTTATCAAGGACTTGCATCACTCTTGGGAATCCTAAGCACTCTCCTCACTTTTGTATGCTACCATTGATACAGTGCCATGTCTACCATTAGGGCTTGAGATAATCAAGCCCACATCTGGATGCTGGTGCTGTGTAAGACTCCTTTGCCTGTCCTTCAACTGAGCCAACCACTCTACCTCCCCCCTTCCGATGGGTGAGTCAGGGATGGCCAGTCACTCGCATCCTTTCCCATCCAGTGCTGAAGCTGCTAGTTTAGCTCAAGATCTTATGTTTTCTTTTCTGTCCGTTCCTCAATGTATGGGTCCCTGATCCAATCTCAGGTCCAGTCTTGGCCATCCTCAAGCTTTGGATCTGGTACTCAGGAGTCCTCCCTCTACCCATAATCACTTGTGCAAGGGACAAGCTACCCCAGATTTCATTTGCTGCAGTCAGTGCTTGACAGGTCTTTGGTGCTCAGGAGTAGTTTTTGCTTCAAAAGAATAATTTTGTTAGGTAAGTGCCATATCCTTTTTGATCTCTCCCTCTAAGCTGTTATGCTATAGTTTCCTCCTCCCTAATTTTTCTCTAATCTTTTCTTATATGAAGTTTTACAAAAAATGTCTTAGTTTTCTTTGTTATAGTTCTTGTCTAAATGTAGTATAGAGGTTTTTTTCCAGCTTGCAGAATATCCTGTCTACTCTTCTTTCTCTCCCATCTGCTTTCTGTTTTTGGCTTAACAGGATAGGTCATAAACCCTCCGGGTTTAAAAAGTGTGTGACTTGTTCACATAAATTACCAAATTCAGATGCATATTCTCAACTTGATGTTACCTGTTCCATCTTCAAGGCTTTTGGTTAACAAGCCATCATGGAGAGAGAGAATAAACTGTTTTTTAAAGGTTCTTCTTAAGCCCACCACAGGACAGATGCCCTCTTCAGTATCGTAGAAGTCTGCTGCTTCTTCTTGTTGTCCTTATTCATCATCAAAAATGATGGCTAAACTTAAAGACAAATATTCAGGAAAAGAAAGAAAGAAAGAAAAAGAGAGAGAAAATTTGAAATCGACAAAAAAGTGATCCCTGTATCCAACACTCTCATTAGCTTCACCAGCTAAGATCTCCAGACCTTTGGAGCCAACCCTCTTTTCGGATCCAATAAATATCAGATCCATACGTCCACCTGGGTGGTCACGGATCCCATCTCTCCCATGCACCAGTCTCCAATCCTGTAGGATAGACCACCTCCTTCTACTTTATCTCTGAGGTCAGCAAGATCTTCTCAGAGTCTCACCAAAATAGATGTAGACAGAGTGAGGAGGCATTTTCTTCAGGCCCAAATCCAGTTAGGGGTACTCCCAGCTCTGATTACCATTGGATGTGGTAGATCATATCTTCCCCTCACTCACTAATGGCTCCTTCTCTGATCACTCAGATCAGACCCCCTGGAACCAACTCTTGCCCAGGGTTGATCTGTACTGGAGCCAGTGGCTCCATACTTTCTCAACTACAATGAGTTCTCTGACAGTCTGCTCTGACACTGTCAAAGCTGTTGGAGTCTCAGTGCCCCACCGCCAATTCTGACCCCGACAGGATGGAATTAGATGCGAGTCTTCAGATCCTTTTCTTCCTCTAGGGGCATCGACACTTGATATCTTAGTTCTGGGGATAGCCTCACATACTAGAGAAATGGCTTCTAGGTCAACCCTCATTTGAGAGTGTCTGCTCCAACAGCAATGCTCCCTGGATTGGTGTTGAGTTTGGCATTCAAAGCTTTTGCGAGAGTACTCTCTCAACCTAATGAGAGAAGTCTTCCTTTTTGAACCCAGATCCAGCCTTCCCCATAGGATTTCCCAAGGTCGGTTCCTGAGACCCTCAAGCCTATTCTCCCAAATGAGATATCAATTTCCCAAGTCTTCCCCTGAGCAACCAACAGAGAAAGTTCACAGGAAACATAAATGTAAGAGGAGACATTTGGATTCCCCCAGAGAATCCTAACCACTGACACTAATTTTGATTAGGGAGGAGGTTCTACCAGATCACCCCTTGAGGGTATCTCATTCGGAGAGATTCTCAAATGTCTTGGAGAGAAGGGGGTTGGTCCTCCCAAGTGCTTTCAGTTCTGGCTCATCTGATTCCTGGATGGTCCTCCTGGCTTACAAGACGATTGACCTGATCTCCTCCTGGGTGTGGAAGGAACCAAACACAGTTGAACCTATAAGAAATAAAAGTGTGATACAGATAAACTGGTCTCCCAAAAGTACAAATGAAGCAAAACAGAACAAAGGGAGATCACAGCAGATAAAACCATACACAAATTTATTCCAATAGCAGAAAGAGTTAGTGCTTTTGCAGCCAAAGCTGCTTCATCAGACATAGATTAATTGCATTTCCTGTTATTTAAATCCATTCCAACCAGTTTATAAGTAAACAGCAGTTAACACACAGTTATCCAATAAGACACTGTTGATCAAATATTTCAAACTCTAAAAAGTATGTGTTAAAAATGTATGCATATGTTACAAAAATATAGTGTATATAAAAACACATATAAAAGAAATATCCACACAAAACTATCTTTTGAGAGGTCTGTTAATTAGGGGTTTAATAGAAAGCTTATTTAGGCCCTTACCCATTGTAGCTCTCATCCTAGCAAAACATATGGAAACAAGTGCATCACACACATTCAAATTCATGGTCATAGAGAGGGTATAGTTAGTGAACAGAGGAGGTGCAGTTAGAAATTGAAACCAAGGAATTAGTGGATAATTAGAATGAGAGCTACAGTTGGTAAGGGCCTAAATGATAAGCTTTCTATTAAACCCCGGTTAATTAATAGACCTCTCAAAAGATAATTTTATGTGGATATTTCTTTTATATGTGTTTTTATATTCACTATGTTTTTGTAACATATTCATACATTTTTAACACATACTTTTTAGAGTTTGAAATATTTGATCAATAGTGTTTTATTGGATAATTGTGTGTTAACTGCTGTTTACTTATTGGTTGGAATGGATTTAAATAACAGGAAAGGAAATGATTATATGTCTGATGAAGCAGCTTTGGCTGAGAAAGCGTTCAATCTTTCTGCTATTGGAATAAATTTGTGTATGGTTTTATCTGCTGTGGTCTGGTATCTCCCTTTGTTCTGTTTTGCTACAGTTGAGCCTATCCCCAGAAGGCTGACAAGTTTTTAGTTGCACCCAAAGACCAATTCCATTGGAATAAGGGTCCCGTAGTAAGTATTTTGGTAGTGGTGGCAGCCACTAAGAAGGAGCTGTCAGAAGAGAGTTTCTCTGTCTGTCCACCTAACAGAGTCTCATGTGCATTGGACAGGTTCATGAAGTGTATCTACACCTCATCTGTCTTTTCGTTGAGAGTGCTTAATTATTTGGCACGCTACTCACTTCCAGAGAGAATGGACAAAGGAAATCCGCAAATGTTCATCGTGCATACAGCTGCAGTCATTACAGATGGGTTATCTTGCCGTCAGGCGGGTCCTCGGTTGGCCGAATTCCAAAGTCTAGGTCCGGCGTCAGTTGTCGTTGCTTCTTCCCTGACGTCAGTGCGGCAGGGGTGCAAAAGAGGCAGCCGATGCCATTTTCTTCAGTCTTTCTTGCCGCGCGGTGCCCGAAGCAGAAGCAGTTCGCAAGTGCCGGTCGGCCAGCTCCTGAGGTTTTTGAAAGTATTTCAGCCGACGTCTTCTTGAAAGCTAAGTACCCCATTGGGGAAACTTTTCTTGCATTAATTGTGGGAAGCAAATACCGAATAAGGATTTCCACTCTTTCTGTATACCTTGCTTAGGCCCAGACCACGACGTCTCGGCCTGCCGTTTTTGTGCTAGATTCAACAAGCGCACTATTAAGCGCCGGGCGGAGTTCGCCCTTCATTATTTTGGCAAAAAAAATAACTATATCATGTCGTCGGATACTCCGACTCCAGTTTTGAGCAAAAGACGCACAGATAAGGACAGACTTCCGAGGTCCGCACCGACTACTGAGACCACACTTAGACCGACTACCGGTTCTCCGGTTCTCAGCGAGGCCCCTACGCAGCCCCTGAGTACCGATGACACTGCATTACTGGTGACTTCAGTACCCGAGGTCGCAGGCTTCTCTGTTCCCATTCCTACTGCAGATACCGACGCCACTCTTGGGGAAACTCAGAATTTAGACAGGCCTGCCATTTCTCAAGGTGTCTTCAGGCCTTCCTCCTTCTCTATTAAAGCTTTCACTAAATCTAAAACAGCCATGAAAACCAAAAAACAGGGTCCCCAGACTTCCTCTCAAGGCCACATGCCTAAAAAGCAGATGCTTAAAATGGCTGAGGATCGGATTACTCTTATCAGGGGTTCTCAGCCGCCCTCTGACAAAAGACCTAGATTAGAGGAAGACTACCCTTCCTCAGATCAAGCTTCTATTACCTCAGAACACTCTGAGGACCAGGATTACGCCTATTCACCTTTCGAAGACTCTGATGCTGAGGAGTCTATTCCCTCGGTCTCCCCCCCAGAGGACTTCTCTTTTGGAGAAACCCTGCATACATTGAGGGAACACTTTCACTGGGAAGGTCAAGATTACACAGATTCCAAGAAAAGGCTCAGGGAATTTCTTTTGCTCTCCCAGCATAGGCCCCTGGCTATCCCTCCTATTTTAGATATATTGGATGATGTGTACACAGAAGCCAGCCTTAATCCAGATTCTTTACCTCCAACTCCTGTTAAACCAGACAGGTATTACCAGGTTCCTGATTCTCACCAGTTCCTATATAAAAGCCATACTGCTGACCCAGAAACTATTTCACAGGGTCCCAATGGAATTAAGGCCTCTACTGCTAAAAACCAATTACCTTCAGAGAGAGATTCCAGAGCTTTAGAAAGGTGGGGAAAAAAGGTCTATACCTCGGCCACTTTAACCATGAGAGCATTAAACTGTCAATTCCATATGTTAAAGTATCAACAGTTTTTGTTATCTCGGTTGAAAAGCAAAATGGCACAACCACAACAACCAGACTTAAAAGAGTTGCAGGATTTGTTGCATAGTGCAGAGCAAGTGGGTAAACCTACCTTGCAGTGTGGTTTTGATGCTTAGAGGCCTCATGTAGAGCTGCTGTTACGGGGTCTGTTATACGTAGGCATGCTTGGCTCAAAGAGCAAGCCTTACTAGATCGTGTCAAAGCTAAATTATTAGATACACCTCTTCAAAAAGCTGTATTGTTTGGTGTTAAAGCTGAGGAGGTACTAAAGAAAATGGAGGAAAAAGCAAAATCAATGCAAACAGTGAAGGATTTCCTGCAGGTACAACCTCCACGTTTCAGCAGAAACTGGCCTTCAAAAAATTGGTCCTTTCCAGCCACGGACAGACCTCAAAGGGGCAGATACAGATGCCCTAGGGGTAGAGGGCAACCTCAAGGATCTTTCAGAGCCAGACAGTGGCAAGCACCAACCCCAAGAGGTGGAGAAGATAGATTACAGTCATTTAGAAAACAGACACAATGACTTCCCCCTACACCTGCCAAACAAAGCTTTAATGGCAGCACTTTTGGGCGGAAAACTGGCATTATTTTCAAAAAAATTGGCATATTGCTGCAAAAGACAAATGGATTCTGGACATTATAGACAGTGGCTACAGGTTCTACTTTCACAGCCTTCCAAAAATGAGAGGCATGCCAAACCTGCCACAAAATCAAAGGGCAGAGGCACAAAAACAAATCTCCGCTCTCATGGACGTGAAAGCGATTCAAGAGGTACCTGCAAAAGAACAAGGTCAAGGGTTTTATTCCAGACTATTCCTGGTACCAAGGAAAGACAACGATTGGAGACCTATCTTAGACCTGTCCATCCTAAACACATATCTACAGCTGCCAAAATTCAAGATGCTCACATTACAGCAACTTCTTCCCATGCTGGGCAAGGAGTCTTGGCTGGTAACATTGGACCTCAAGGAGGCATACCTGCATGTCCCTATCAGACAAGATTGCAGAAGATACCTCAGATTTCTTGCAGGTTCAACCCATTACCAATTCTCTGCATTGCCCTTTGGCTTATCTACTGCGCCGAGAGTGTTTACGAAATGCCTGGCATCAGTAATTGCCTTCTGCAGACTACAAGGAATACAAATCTACACATATCTGGACGACTGCCTGATCCAAGCAGACAGCAAGGACATACTATTGCAGCACCTGGCATTTGTAATAAAACTGTTGAACTTCCTGGGATACACAGTCAACAAAAAGAAATCAAAACTAATACCCTCTCAACAAATAATTTTCCTGGGTGCCAGCTTGAATGCAACCACCCAGTTGGCCTACCTCATGCCAGACAAACAAGGGCAACTGTCTCAATACTTCAGCAAAATGGCAACTTTCACCAGGCTAACTGCAAGGAAAGTCCTGCAGGCTCTGGGATTCATGGCATCTTGCATCCTACTAATCCCATGTGCAAGGCTGCATATGAGGAAACTTCAATGGTACCTAAAAAACTTATGGTCTCAACACAGCCACAGCTTGGAAACAATTATACCACTCATTCCATGCCTTCAAAAGGAATTTTTGTGGTGGGCTCAAGCATGCCAAAGAAACACAGGTCTCCATTTCTGTGTACCTCAAAAAACTCAAATCATCATAACAGATGCCTCGGACTACGCCTGGGGAGCACACATGACAGATCAGTGCATTCAGGGAAAATGGTCCCAAAAAGAGAAGCACCTACACATCAACCAAAAGGAAATGCTAGCCATGCAAAATGCTATTATGACCTTCAAAGACCTACTGCATCCAGGCCAGCTATTGATGTGGTACATAAACAAACAGGGGGGAACTCATTCATACCCCTTGTGCAGGCAAGCCATAACCCTATGGAACACAGCTCTGGAATTGCAAATCCAACTACAGGCACAATTCCTGCCAGGGAAGGAAAACATACTGGCAGACAACCTAAGCAGAAATATGACAGATCCACATGAATGGAAGTTGCATCCTCACGTTTTCGCAAAGATAACTCAGGCATGGGGACAGCCAGATATAGATCTCTTTGCTACCCACAGAAATTACCAGTTGAAAAAATTTTGTTCAGGGACCTATCATCCACAGGCCTGGAAAGTGGACGCACTCTCTTTCAATTGGACAACATTGACAGTTTATGCCTTCCCGCCTCTTCCTCTGCTACCCAAAGTTCAGTTAAAAGCCAGAGCAGAGAGGCCACAAATGATTCTCATTGCTCCAGACTGGCCAAGACAACACTGGTATCCGCTCCTGAAGAGCCTGACACATTCACCACCATGGATCCTACCTCTAGTCCCTCTTCTGTTGTCCCAGCACAACTACAAAACCCTTCACAGCCAGCTCAAAACCGTAAACCCAGCTGCATGGAGAATTCCTTGATTTTCCATAAGACTCTCCTCTCCAAGGAGGTGCAGGATGTCATCTTGGAGGCCAGAAGACCTTCTACTAGAAAAGCCTACTCCGCCAAATGGAAACAATTTTGTGCCTGGAATCAAGAAAAGGGCCAGAATCCTTGGATAATAAATATACCTCAAATTTTACAGTACCTAGCTGAGATCCACGCTTCAGCCATTTCTGCACAATACAACACAGATCCTCCTTTATTCTCACATCCTCTCTTAAGGCAGTTCCTCAGAGGGGCAAAAAATATAAAACCCCCAAGGAAACCACCAGTCCCTGCTTGGGACCTCAACTTCGTATTGGAAAACCTGACCCTTCCTCCCTTTCAGCCAGCTTCTTCAACAGAACTACAATACTTGTCATGGAAAACAGCCTTTCTACTGGCTATCACCTCAGCACGCAGGGTTTCGGAGCTACAGGCCCTCATGGCTGTGCAACCATTCATCTTTTTCCATCAGGACAGAGTTTCCTTACGAACCAACCCTACCTTTATGCCAAAGGTAGTATCCAGTGTAGCCTTGAATCAGACTATACACTTACCTACCTTTTATCAAACTCCACAAAACAAAGGGGAAAGACTACTACATTCCTTGGACATTCACAGACAACTTCGTTTTTATTTGGACAGGACAAAGCCATTCAGGAAATCCGAGCAACTCTTTGTGTCCTATGCTACAGGTGCTCAAGGAAAGGCTATTTCCAAACAGACAATTTCAAAATGGATAGCCCACTGCATACGCTTTTGTTACTCATTTCATGAAAAAACTGTGCCTGCATGCATCAGATCCCGCTCCACCAGGGCCACAGCTACCTTTGCAGCTTTCCTCAGGGGGGTACCTACCAAGGACATTTTGGAAGCAGCCACTTGGAGTTCAGTGCACACTTTCTCCAAGCACTATCACCTTCCACTATACTCTAAATCTAGAGCGGGTTTCCCAACAGCAGTCTTGCAGGGCATCCTCGCTCGTCCTAGTTCCACTTAGTGCCTACCACCCTGACTTAGCTTTGGGATTCTTCCCATCTGTAATGACTGCAGCTGTATGCACGATGAACATAGTACAGTTTTGTACCTACCATAAATGTAGAGCTCATACAGCTGCAGTCCAGGTTACCGCCCCCCCCCCCCTCTGTCTCCTCTCAGGGCAGGCCTTATGACAAACACCTTATCATACAACCTATTTGGGGTATTCTCTTATGGTGTATTGCTTGCAGATACTGTTTTTTTATTACTCTATTTCACATGTTTGCATAACTTTATGTTTTGCCTTCCTTCTGGGGGCACCTGACATCTGGGGCAAGAAAAACTGAAGAAAATGGCGTTGGCTGCCTCTTTTGTACCCCTGCCGCACTGACGCCAGGGAAGAAGCGACGACAACCGACGCCGGACCTAGACTTTGGAATTCGGCCGACCGAGGACCCGCCTGACGGCAGGATAACCCATCTGTAATGAACGCAGCTGTATGAGCACTCGAATATCTACATTTATGGTAGGTACAAAACTGTACTTTCTGTCCCATCCTAGGGGATCAGAGAAAATTCATTGACTTGCAGTTGGCTACCTTACAGTCACTGTTGTCTGCATGAGCCTCATCTCTAATGCCACAGAGGATGCATCTAGAGCAGCTTGCATGGGTATTTCCATAAGAAGACATGCCTGGATGTGGCCATGCAGTTTGTAAAGCATTTCAAGGCATCATTCTTCAACACCTGATATGATGGCTCAGCCTTGTTTAGTCAAAAATGAAAGACCCTATCACGAGGAGTGAGAAGGATGACAAATTCCTATCCACTATAGGGATCAAATTTTGCACCTCTCAAAGGAACGTCTTCAAAAGCCAGAAGGGAGAAAAGAGATTGCGGTTTTGTAAATACCATGGCTTTGCATCCGACACTTCTTGAGAAAGAGCTACTCAAGGCAGGGGGGAAACTCTAAAAATGGATTTTGCCCATGGGCCAGAGGTGGTCCTCAAAATGAAGGCTTCAGGGGTCACTTCTTGGAGAAGCCTTTCCTGCACTCGGGGGGCAGGTATTCATCTCTTCATCCAGCAACATGTACATTCATCACCCAAGGCAAATGGGTGCAGAGGATCATAGCCAGAAACAGTTTCCTTTTCATACTCCATGCTCCATACCTCAAACGAATTCCTGACAATACCACCTTCGCAAAGGGAAGAAGCCAGTTCTGGAAAAAGGAAGCTGCTGAGAAATAGAATCATACAGACTAGAGAGGATCTGGAATTTGCTTAAGATTCTTTTTAGTGCCAAAGTAAAATGGGGGCCTAAGGTAAATTCTGGACCTAAGTCGCTTAATCAAGTTTGTGAAGAGAACAGAATTCCAGATGGTCATATTTCGCTCGATTTTTCCTTGCTGAGGAAGAATGACTGGATGTTCTTGATGGATCTTCAGGATGTGTGCTACCACATAAAGACGCATAGGCACCCGGGAAGTACCTGTGCTTCTGGCTTGGGAGTCTGTCATTACCAGTTCATTGCTCAGTCTCAGGAGGAGGTTGGATAACAGAACCAATTTCTATGTATTTACAAAGACAACCAAGTAAATATTTAAAGTGATGTCCCAGTGTGCTTAGAGATACTACTGACTTTGTGTAAACTAAAGGAATGGTATTCTGGACAATATTTAATGGAGTATTTGTTTGTTACTTTAGACCTCACGTCGCTGCTTACAGTGATACCAAATGAATATGGTATTGAAGCAATACATGATTTTCTCAATATTGAGATAGGTTTGCCAGCCAAGGAGCTAGAAACAATTTTTACATTATTAGAGAGAGTTCTAACTAAAAATATTTTTCTCTTTGACAAAGTACCTTTCCTACAGTTGGCAGGTTTAGCCATGAGTACTTCCATGGCTAACACATATGCTAACTTGGTGCTACATAGGTGGGAAAGGGAATTCATGTATAGTACTAGAAATATCATGAATAGTAAAGTACGTTTTTACTAAAGATTTGTGGATGATGGTTTCCTTGTTTGGAATGGCACCCAGGGAGAACTCGAGAAATATGTGTTGTATCTAAACGCTACCACTGATTTTTTTGAAATTTAAAATGTCAAGTTCAAATGAAAAATTGTATTTTTGGATGTAGAACTACAGTTGAAAAACAGAGACAAGTATGCATAAAAAGGAAGTTCAAGTTAATAGTTATATTAATGCACAAAGCATGCATGCACCTCTTGTTTTTAATGGTATTAAAGCACAACTAACTAGAGAGAGGTTAAAAACAGATTATAAGAAATTTGAAGAATGAATTAATGAGATGGTTAGTCAGTTTCATGATGGTGGATATAGTGAGACTCTTGTAAAAGCGATGTGTGATGAGATATATAGAGACAGGACTAATAGTATTAAACCAACTTTCCTAGCAGGTGGAAGAAATAACAGTCCACCAAAAAAGAAAAGTAATATAGTTAGGTATGTCACCACGTATAATGTAAGGACTAAATTGGGTTAACTTGATGGCAATGCCAGAATTGCAGGAAATTTTGGATGACAAGCTTAAATTTGCATATAAAAACCGAAGAAATCTGAAAAGAAAGTTGTGTTATAAAGCTCTTGGAATGTTTAGTAAAAAGAGTGTTATACACAGACATGGTACATTTAAATGTGTGAATTGCAGTTGCTGTGAGGATATTTTTGTTAAGGGTAATATATTTGTACACCTTGTAACTCGTAAAGTATATATAACTTACTGCTTAGCAAATTGTAATACAGTTAATGTGGTCTGCCTAGCAATGTGTCAGAAATGTTCATCATTTAAGTGAGAGAGCAAATAACAGAGCACAAGTCAGAAATTCGTAGAAGTACCCACACTAATGCATTAAGTAAACACAGCATAGAAAATGGTTTTGAGCATTGCTTTAAGTTTAGAGTTTTAGATATGGTAATGAAGGAAGTGAAAGGTGGTGATGTAAATAATGTTTTAGAGAAAGAGTATGGAATGGATAGTGTGTGTGCTGACTTGATACCTGGTTTAAATAATGCAGTTAGTATAAAACCCATTTTCGTTAGAAGACAGATGGACAATCTTTGAATATGTTTATTTTATATAAAAAAGGGTGATATGGTTTAAATGTCTTGAAGAATGGGGGGGGGGTGTTTGTGATAAGCCGAGTGATCGTGTGATATTATGTGCTCCTATTTAAAGCTTGTATTTTAACATTGTTTTATTAGCACTGAAGAAGGGTGGTTTACCCAATAGCTTTGCATTAAACTTTTTAAACTTTCTTGATGTTGGGTTTGTTTGTTTATCATTTATCAAGAGCATGGCAGTAGTTGCAGCTCATCTATGACTGCTGGGTTTCCAGATATTCCTTTACTTAGATGTCTGACTTATCACTGCCTCTTCCAGGAGACTACTATTTCAGGCCAGGGATTTCTTCTTCCAGCTGTGCATAGACCTGGATATTACAGTAAATCTAAAAAAGCCCAAGCTACAACCATTCTAATCTCTGAAATTCATCAGGGTCTTGGACACAAGACTTCAAATAGCAAAATGACCACAAACAAGAATCACATCCCTTCATCAGCAAGCAAATGAAGTTCTGTCTCACCGGAAGTCACCAGCAAGACTAATTCTTTGTATTGTAGGCTCTATGGCAGCCTTGATCACATTAGCCCTGCTAGCCAAATTCTTCTTGCGGTTCTTTAATGGACTGTTGCAATTCAGTGGTCAGTCAGAAGATAACCCATGTCTTTTCTAGTAATTTTAATGAACATTTGTAGAACTCACAGTGGTGACTACAGTCTTTGCATGTTCTTCAGGACCATCCTTTCATTCTCCCCCCTCCAAGCCACAGTGATGACAAACACTTCCCAAATGGGGTGGGGCATTATCTGGGACAATAGCTTAAGGCATATGGTCCCAAATTGAGACCAGTCTTCTCCAATATTTTGATGTGAAGAATGGTCCCTAATAGAAGACAGTTTTCATATCAATACATTGGAGATGAGAGCAGTCCTCCTAGCATTGCAGGCAGTATCTCTTCCTTTGGGTTGTGATGTCTTCAGACAGACGACATGACAGTGGTCTGATACATCAACAAATAGTGAGGAACCAGATTTTACCCCTTTTGTTGAGAGGCCATGAGAAGGTGGCAGTGGGCAGTATCCTCTTGCTGCTTTCTAATAATGCATATCCCAGGGAGATCCAGTATACTTATGGACAGACTGAGTAGATCCAGCCTGCTCCCTCACAAGAGGTCCCTCAATCCCTTAATAACAGAGCAGATTTTCAGCTGACAGGGCTGACCTTGTGATCTCCCAACAACAAATGCAGCAGGTTTTTCACTCTAATTACCTGAAGGGGGGGTGATCCAGGGATGTTCTTAATGCACCTTTGGACCCCAGGTATACTCTGTGCTTTTCCTCTAATTCATATATAGACATACAAAAAGTATCAATGATGTGGGTCAGGACCGTCATCCTCATTACCCCTTACTGGCTTTGACAAGTGTGGATGTCCTTCTATTCCTATGTTGCAGTATTCTTAGTGTGGGATTCCCCACCTCAGGTGACCTGAACGTCGGCTCCTATACAAAAGCTTAAGGTTGGCTGCTGTTGGTGCATGGGACAACACGTGTAGGGCCATAAACCAGGGACCTTAAATGTGATGTCTGCATGCCGACCGTCACATCGATTGCTTCACTCCTGTACTTTGAATACATGTAAACCTAAATACCCCATTGGGGATTTTGTTTAATTCTTGCTTGAGCTTGGTTTCCTGTACACAACCGTTAGTCGATGTCTGCTAAGAAGGGTAAATGCCAATACAGTTGCCAGATTTTGCATAAGGATACGCACGACCTTTGCATTTTCTGCCTAGGCCAAGAACACGAACATACCTCTTGCCCTATTTGTCATTCATTTGTAGCTAAGACCCTCCAAAGCTATTTGGCTGCCCAAAATCTGTATTTAGAAAACCAGAGGCTCAAAAAACTAATGCTCAGGATGGATTCCGAGTCAGCTGCCCCAGCGGAACCACCATGGAAAAAGGTCAAGGTTCCAAGGCCTAGTACTTCTGCCTCTCCACCATTGGACATCCTGCCAGATTCCGATTTAGGAGTTGAGGGACGTCTGTTAGAGCCATCTACTTCGGCGACTCCCCTCAAGGAAGCCGCTTCGGAAATAACAACCAGCACGTCCACAAAGATAGCACTGACGTCAGTCCCGACCGATGTCGAGGGGGAACCAGATAATGCCGGACGACCAACTGGGAGGCCATTACCTGAAACCCCTACACCTGTCCAGGCCTTCTCCTTAGACTACTCCTTTGAAAAGGAAGCAGAAAACAAAACACCTCTCTCCACCCAGGGAAGGAGTTCCAGACTGGCAAATCCTTCAACTCCTTGATGCAGGCCTTCATGGCCCTTAGGCCCACGGGCTCCCCCCCCCCTCCACCATTCCTGTTGTTCATCGTGTTACCCTGCTACAGTCATCACACTTGGGTTATCCTGTCGTCAGGCGGTCCCGCAGTCAGCCGGAATTCCAAAGTCTTGGTCCGGCGTCGGTTGCTGTCACCTCTTACCTGACGTCAGTGCACCAGGGGTATATATATAATGCAACCAACGCCATTTTCTTCAGTCTTTCTTGCCGAGCAGTGCCCAAAGCAGAAGCAGTTCGCAAGTGTCGGTCGGCCGACTCCTGAGATTTTCGAATTCGAATTTCAGACCAAAGTCTTCTATAAAGCTAAGTACCAAATTGGGGAAACTTTTCTTGCCTCAGACCGATGTCAGAAAAAGTTAACAATTGTATTTCTTGTGGGAAGCAAATACCTCATAAGGATTTTCATTCTTATTGCATACCTTGCCTAGGCCCAGACCACGACGTCACTACTTGTCAGTTTTGTGCTAGGTTTAATAAGCGTACTATTAAAAGACGCTTTGATTTCGCACGACACTACTTCGGTAGGAAATGTAACTACACCATGCCGTCGGAGCAACCGACTACCGGCGTGCACAAAAAAATGCAAGGATAAGGACAGACAGCCCAGGTATAAGCCAGATTCCAAGGCCTCGGCTGATCCGGTCTCCGGTTCTCCGGTCCTCAGTGAGGCTCTGACGCAGCCCCTGACTACCGCAGATCTGGAACCCGAGACCGCTACGCAAATTTTGGCGGAATGCACCAGGCCGACGCAGCCATTTAGTTCAGGCCCTTCCAACGACATTGCTACAAAAGACGTCGGTGCTACAGAAACGCCATCAGTTTCTGAAGGTGTTTTTAGACCGACGACCCTCACCATTCAAACGTTTTCTAAGTCGAAGACTCCTACTAAATCTAAAAGGACTGCACTTCAGTCTCCTGTTCAAGGCCCCATGCCTAAGAATCAGATGCTCAAAATGGCTGAAGATTTGATTTCTTTAATCAGGGGTCCCCAGCCCCCTCCTGACAAAAGGCCTAGACGAGAGGAAGATTATGCATCCTCTGAACAAGTGTCCATTTCTTCAGACTTTTCTGAGGACCAATATTACTCCTTCTCTCCTTATAAAGACTCTGATGCTGAGGATTCTATTCTCTCAGCTTCTCCTCCTGAAGACTACACCTTTGGGGAAACTACACACTATGAGGGAACATTTTCACTGGGAAGGTCAAGACTACTCTGACTCGAAGAAAAGGCTCAGAGAGTTTCTTTTACTCCCCCAACACAGACCTCTTGCCATCCCACCAGTTTTGGACATTGGGGATGATGTCTATTTAGAATCCAGTTTGAACCCAGACTCTCTACCTCCTGCTCCGGCTAAGCCTGACAGATAATATAGAGTGCCTGATTCCCACAAATTTCTTTACAAAAGCCCTGTAGCTGACCCAGAGACTATCTCCCAGGGTCCCAAGGGGGCTAAAGCTTCTATGGCTAAAAACCCAGTACCTTCTGAGAGGGATTCCAGAGCACTAGACAGGTGGGGGAAAAAGGTTTACACCTCAGCCACACTAGCTATGAGGGCACTGAATTGTCAATTTCACATGCTTAAGTATCAGCATTTCCTAATCTCTCAGTTAAAGCAAAGACTAACCACTCTCCCTCAACAAACTGAATTGAAAGAAGTACAGCATCTGTTGCACGCCACTGAGCAGGTGGGCAAACATACCTTACAATGTGGGTTTGATTCTTTGGAGGCCTCCTGCAGAGCAGCTGTCACTGGGTCCGTTATACGTAGGCATGATTGGTTAAAGGAACAAACTCTGCCTGATCATGTTAAAGCAAAACTACTAGATGCTCCCTTACAGCAGGATGTTCTTTTTGGAGTTAAAGCAAAAGAAAATGGAGGATAAGGCAAAATCTATGCAGACAGTCAAAGATTTCCTACCGGTACAACCCCCTCGCTTCCGCAGAAACTGGCCAACAAAAAATTGGTCCTTTCCAGCTACTGACAGACCACAGAGGGGTAAATACAGACGCCCAAGGGGCAGAGGACAACCACAAGCCCAGTATAAACCTTGCCAATGGGGCAGTATAACACAGAAGGGAGGAGAAGACAGGTCTCAATCCACCAGAAGGCAAACTCAATGACTTGCACCTCATCTGGCCAAGCAATACTCTCTTGGCAGCCCCCTGGGGGGAAAACCCGCACTTTTTGCAGACAACTGGCACATTGTCACAAAGGACAAATGGGTCCTAGACATAATTTTACGAGGATACAGATTCCTCTTTCACACCTTGCCAATGAAAAGTGGAATGCCAAACCTGCCACAAAATCAATGGGCAGAGGCACAAAAGCAAATTACAGCTCTCATGGACATGAGAGCCATTCAGCTGGTACCTACTCAAGAGCAAAGCCAAGGATTTTACTCAAGACTCTTTCTAGTGCCCAGAAAGGACAATGCCTGGAGACCAATTCTGGACCTTTCAATTCTAAACACTTACTTACAAGTACCCAAATTCAAGATGCTAACACTACAGCAACTACTTCCCATGTTGGGCAAGGAAGCATGGCTAGTAACGTTGGACCTCAAGGAGGCATACCTGCATGTCCCCTATCAGACAAAGTTGCAGAAGATACCTCCGTTTCATTGCAGGTTCAACCCATTACCAATTCTTTGCACTGCCCTTTGGCTTATCTACTGCGCCCAGAGTTTTTACAGAATGCCTGGCACCAGTAATTGCATACTGCAGACAAAGAGGAATTCAAATATATCCATACCTGGACGACTGCCTCATCCAAGCAGAAAGCAAAGACATTCTCTTACATCATCTGGCCTTTGTAAAGCATCTACTAAACTGCCTGGGGTACACAGTAAACGAAAACAAGTCAAAACTAGTACCCTCACAAAAAATGACATTCCTGGGTGCCAGCTTGAATACAACGGCCCAGAAGGCTTATCTTACGCCAGACAAGCAGCTACAACTGACTCAATATTTCAAGACAATGGCAACAAAGACCCAATTAACTGCAAGAAAAATTCTGCAGACCTTGGGCTTCATGGCATCTTGCATACTAACAATACCATTTGCAAATCTGCATATGAGGAAATTGCAGTGGTACCTAAAAAACCGTATGGTCTCAACACAGCGACAGCTTGGACACAATGATATCTCTCATTCCCTGCCTACAACAGGAATTTCTATGGTGGTCACAGGCATGTCACCTCAACAAGGGTCAGCCTTTCACCTTGCCCCCAGCCAGACACACTATCACAACAGATGCTTCAGACTACACCTGGGGACACACATGGCAGGATAATGCATTCAAGGCCTATGGACTGCAGATCAAAGAAATCTGCACATAAATCAAAAAGAGATGCTAGCTGTACAGAAATCTCTGACAGCCTTCAAGGATCTATTGCATCCAGGACAACTTGCAATAAAGATGGACAACACCACAGTAATGTGGTACATAAACAAACAAGGGGGTACACATTCCTACCCTCTATACAGGCAAGCAATGATCTTATGGAACACAGCTCTAGCTTACCAAGTTCAGTTACAAGCTCAATTCCTGCCAGGACAGAAGAACACATTGGCAGACGACCTCAGCAGAAACATCAAGGATCCCCACGAGTGGAAACTAGATCCACAAATATTTGCAATGATAACTCAAAAATGGGGCCTTCCAGACATAGACTTGTTTGCCACGCCTCAAAACTATCAACTAACAAACTTTTGTACAAGGACATTTCACCATCAAGGTTGGAAAGTGGACGCACTCTCCTTCAGTTGGAAAAACCTGACAGTATATGCCTTCCCTCCATTGCCTCTCCTCACAAAGGTTCTTCTGAAAGTCAAAAAGGAGAGACCACGACTGATTCTCATAGCTCCAGACTGGCCACGCCAGCACTGGTACCCGCTATTGAGAAATATAGCCCACAGCCCACCATGGATATTGCCTCAAATCCCCCATTTGCTCACACAACAAAACAATCAGATTCTTCACAGCCAGCTAAAAACTTTAAATCTGGCTGCATGGCTAATCAACTAAACATCCAACCACCTCCTCTTTCACAGGCAGTTCTGGATATTATTCTGGAAGCCAGGAGGCCAAGCACCAGGAAGGCTTATTCGGACAAATGGAAAATGTTTTGTGCCTGGAACCAAGCTAAAGGCCAAGACGCAATTCAGCCTCACATTCTACAGTATTTAGCTGAGATGTTGCACAAAGGACTTTCTTTTTCCTCCATTAAAATCCATGCTTCAGCTATTTCAGCTCACTACAACACGGATCCACCTTTATTTTCACATCCTCTTCTAAGGCAGTTCCTCAGAGGGGCAAAAAACATTAGACCACCCAGGAGAGCTCCTACACCAACATGGGACCTCAGTTTTGTTCTGGAAAAACTAACGCTACCTCCCTTTGAACCAGCTTTCTCTGCAGATCTTCAGTTCCTATCATGGAAGACTGGCCCTGCTCCTAGCAATAACTTCAGCTAGAAGAGTCTCCGAGCTACAGGCACTAATGGCAGTGGAACCTTTCCTCATTTTTCATCAAGACAGAGTTTCTCTACGAACTAATCCTTCCTTTATGCCTAAGGTGGTTTCCAGTGTGGCTTTAAATAAAACCATCCACTTACCCACCTTCTTCACAAATCCACAGAACAAAGGTGAGAGATTCCTGCATTCCTTGGACATTCACAGGCAACTTCGTTACTACTTGGACAAAACTAAGGCTTTCAGAAAATCTGACCAGCTCTTTGTATCCTGTGCTACAGCTTCTCAAGGGAAGGCTATATCAAAGCAAACCATTTCTAAATGGATAGGTCATTGCATACGTTTCTGCTATACCCATCATGGGAAACCAGTTCCTGCTACCATTAGGTCCCACTCTACCAGGGCAACAGCGACCTCTACAGCCTTTCTCAGCGGGGGTTCCAACCAAGGAGATTTTAGAAGCTGCAACTTGGAGTTCAGTACACACCTTTGCCAAACACCATCACTTACCTCTTTACTCTAAGACCAGGGCGGGCTTCGCCACTGCAGTTCTGCAGGGCCTTATAGCCTCCACTAACCCTCTATGATACCTCTCCCCTATCTTAGCTTTGGGATTCAACCCAAGTGTGATGACTGCAGCAGGGTAACACGATGAACATAGTACAGTTTTGTACCTACCATAAATGTAGATGTTCGAGTTCACCCTGCTGCGGTCCAGGTTGCCCTCCCTTCATCCCCTCTGATCTACTGGCTAAATCTCTTCAATACCTTACTGATGTATTTGCTTATAGCTGAAGGGATTTTGTGTTTGTGCAGAGGTTACTACATTTGGTACTAATTTCTGACCACCTTTTTTGGGGGGGCACCTAACATCTGGGGCAAGAAAAACTGAAGAAAATGGCGTCGGTTGCATTATATATACCCCTGGCGCACTGACGTCAGGGAAGAGGCGACAGCAACCGACACCAGACCAAGACTTTGGAATTCCGGCCGACTGCGGGACCGCCTGACAACAGGATAACCCAAGTGTACTGCAGCAGGGTGAACACTCGAACATCTACATTTATGGTAGGTACAAAACTGTACTTTCTCAGTCCTAGGCCTGCCTTAGCTGCTTCTCTCCCCCTTCCCACTGCTCATGAAGGGGATGAAGAACATGAGGCTTACTACTCATCTCCAGATTAATCCATTTTTTATTCATCTCAAATTGCCTCTCCACTCTTATATTATTCCCCTGATGAAGAATCCATAGAAGGGGACTCTCCACCAGAGGATATCACCTTTGAGGAGACCATTACAAAGATGAAAGAATACTTCAAGTGGAATCTCCCTCCCCTTCAGCCATCCCTCCAGTTATTCCTGCCTATTTTGATGCATTCTCTTCAGCATCTAAAAACCCAGACTCACAACCTCCTGCCCATAAGCGACCTAACCATTTCTATAAAGTTCCAGATGAGCAAACATTTCTGGTAAAACCACCCCTGGCAGACCCAGCAGTAATTGCTGTATTCCCTGACAAGCAGTCAAGACTGATTCCTTCATCGTCTCTTTTGCCTACGGACAAAGATCGTAAAAACACATCGAAGGGATAGGCAAGGTTTATACCTCTTTCACCCTAACCTTCCGAGCTATCAACTACCAAACCCATATGATAAAAATGTGCTTTGGACCTTGTATCCCAAGCTTCTACTCTTCTGTCATTCACACCTGACTGCCCTAGCAAGACAGAGGTAGCATCAAAGCTGTCCCTGGCTTCTCAAGTGGCCAGACATTCTATTGGATATAGTTATGATGCAGCAGAGGCCTCTGCAAGGTCCACAGCCTCTGCATCAGTACTCCACAGATACTTTTGGCTACACCTTCAACCCTTACCAGAGGACTTCACGTAAAACAACCCGGATGCCCCTCTACACCACAACCTCCTATTTGGTAAGCAGTCTGCAGACCTCTTTAAAAACCTTCAGGAGAAAAGTAAAGAGCTCCAGGACATCCAAGCGCCTGCTGTTTTCTCCCATTCTTAAATATTACAGAAATTACCCTGCTAAGACTATCTTTGTCAGGAGGGCACCCGCTGCTACCCCATCCTCTTCCAGGGATAAGAGAGGAAACGGGAGGCAGATCACCTTCATACCACCAGCCTCACAGCCTATTCAAAGACGGCCCGTTTATGACAGAAATGGCTCCAACAATGCGTGACTGCCTTGCCGACCTCCCCTTGTCCTCCCTCTTTGGAGAGCCATCACCTCAGACACGCTGGGTGCTGGCAAAAGTACAAGAGGGATATTTCCTCTCTTGGAAGGATCCCCCTTTACAAGGGGCATTCCATTCCCCCTCCCCCCAAAAAAATCAACTACACCTTATTCCTCAGGTCCTACAGGACCTTCTGAACCTAGGAACTATAGAACCTGTCTCTCCAGGACAGGAAGGAAAAGGCTTTTACTCAAGATTATTTCTGGTCCCCAAAAAAGATGGGCCTTGGAGGCCAATACTGGATCTGTCCTTTTTAAACCTATTCCTAAAAGTTCCATCATTCAGAATGTTATCCCTAAAAACCCTTCTTCCACTACTGCCAGCCCAGGACTTTATGGACACACTCTGTCTGAAGGAGGCCTACCTCCATATCCCCGTAAAACCCTCCCACAGAAAATACTTGCATTTCACTGGACCCTGTTCACACTTTCAATTTAGAGCCTTGCCCTTTGGTTTATCTACTGCACCCAGGGTATTCACAGAATGCCTAGCTCCAGCTATAACCTTTTGCAGAACCAAAGGTGTCCCAATTTATCCCTACCTAGATGACATCCTCATTCTAGCAGAAAGAGAGGACACCCTACAAAACCAGCTGCAGTTCACCATTTCCCTGCTTCAGAGCCTGGGATTCACCCTCAACATCCCAAAGTCATCTCTAACCCCTCAGCAAGACAAAATCTTTCTGGGCTGCAGGATCAGAACAGACCTGATCCGGGCTTTCCTCCCTCAGGACAAAGTTCTCTTCCCACTTCCAAAACGTAATGCAGGTTCAACAGATATCTGCAAGACCGTTCTTGCGTGTCCTGGGGCTATGGCAGCTACCATCCCTATGCTGCCTTTTGCTAGAATGCATATACAGAAACTGCAGTGGTACTTGAAGAATGTGTGGTCCCAACATGATCACCCTGTAGAGTTTCAGATTACACTCCTGCCCTGCCTCAAAGCAGAACTAAGGTGGTAGATTCAACAAATACTAATCAACCCAGGCTTTCCACTTCAAGTCCCCCACCCCAACAGAGCACATGCATACAGATGCATCAGACCTAGGGTGGGGGCCACCGTGAAGGGCTTCATGGTACAGGACACCTGTTATCCTGCCATCCCAAAGAAATGTATCAATGTGAGGGAAATGACAGCAGTCCTCCTGGTCCTGAAAGCCTTTCTCCCAATCCTGCAACTAGGCCCCCTTCAAATCTTCACAGACCATACTACAGTCATGTGGTACCTCATCAAACAAGGAGGGACCAAGTCCTACCTCCTTTGCCGGATAACAGTCCAAATTTGGGACCTTGTTCCTAGAAACAACTTATCCATGCAGGCAACATACATTGCTTCCCAGGACAACCAACAAGCGGATCTTCTCAGCTGAACATCCTCTCTACAGCACGAGTGGATGCTGAACAGGGACATTTTTCTAGACATTGTCCACCGGTGGGGCACACCACAGGTAGATTTTGTTTGCCTCCCCCCAGAACAGACAATTGAAGAAATTTTGCACCAAGGATCACTGTCCACTTGCCTGGAGGGTAGATGCATATAGAAACCGTCCCTTCCATAGAATGCTGAAGACATTTCCACCCTTCCCTCTCATTCAAAAAGTCCTCCTGAAGATCGGGAAGGACAAAACGAAAGTCTTGCTGGTGACTCCCTATTGGCCAAGGCAACACTGATTCCCCTACTACTCTCACTGGCCAAGGCAACACTGATTCCCCTACTACTCTCACTAGCCAAGGGCAATCACCACAAGTTACCCCACAAGCTGGACCTACTTACATAAGAGAAGGGAACTCTCATTCACCCTCACCTTCAGATGTTAGGTCTAACACTCTGGGTGATAAACTTTTAACTCCTTTCAGACATCACTACTCTGAGGACGTGCTTTTAGTCCTGTGGGAGGCCAGGAAACCTACAAGGAAGATCCTACATGTCAAAATGCGAAAGGTTCTCCAAGTGGTGTCTCCAGAGGCACAGAGATCCCTTTCAAACAGATACCCTCTAGTCCTTACTTGTGTGTATGAACTTGTCAAGGCTGGCCTTTCATACTCCTCAGTGAAAGTCCACCTATCTGCAATCTCTGCCTGCTTACCACTAGAAACCCCCCCCCCCCTCACTAGCCAAGCTAGATGTTAAATTATTCCTGAAAGGGGTCTTGCACATCAGACCACCAAGGAAACCCATCCCATCTCCTTAGGACCTAAACATCATCCTGGAATAACTCAATACCTCCATTCGAACAAGCGAGTGTTGCAATGCTCCCAATGTGCAGATGGAAGACTGTACTGCTGGTGGCTCTTACCTCTGCTAGAAGGATGTCGGAGTTACAAGCTCTCATGGCCTGCTAACCCTATACTACCTTCCACAAGGATAAGGGTGACCCTGCGCACTAACTCTTCCTTCATTTCAAAGGTGGTCAATGAACTGTCCATAAACCAATCCATTCATCTTCTCACCTTCTTCCCCTCTCCCACTAATGACAGTGACAGAATACTCCATTCCCTGGATGTGCACAGACAACTAAGGTTTTATTTAGACAAAACTAAGGCCATCAGAAAATCCAACCAACACTTTCTATCCTTCCACCCCAGAGCTCTGGGCAAGGCAGTCTCCAAACAAACCATTTCCTGCTGGATCAGAAAAATCTGTATGCTTCTGCTACTCCCACCATGGCAAGGACCTACTCTGGGAAGTAAGAGCTCATTCTGCCAGGGGCGTGGTGTCCTCCAAAGCCTTTCTCAAAGTCCTGGACACAGCCTCCATTTTGGAAGCAGCCACCTGGTCCACCATACACACTTTCACCAGACACTACAAATTGGACTACGTCTCCAGAGCCAGGGCAGGGTTTGCTAGGGCAATCCTGCAGGGCTTTCTGGAATCCGCTACCTGTACCTTCACCCTTCCCTCTTAACTAAGATGTGGCACTCTCCCACACTAAGAATACTGCAACATAGGAATAGAAGGACATAGAGTAGTTGTGTAAACTCTCACCATTACCATAGACGTCCTTCTCTTCCATGTTGCAGTATTCCATCCCCCCCCAACTATCCCCCTTTATCCTATTGACCTGTCTAAAGGGCACCCACTAGACTATGGTCAGACTAGCCAGCAAATGGCACTTTGCACCTCTTGCAGACATCATTTGGCTCTCCCTACTGGACTGTCCGACTGGGCATTTAAGTTCTGAGGTCTGTGCATGCAGACATCACTTTTAAGTTCCCTGGTTTATGACCCTATGTGTGACATCCCACGCACCTACAGCAGCCAGGCTTAATCTTTTGTATAGGAGCCAACGTGTGGGTCGCCTGAGGCGGGGAATCTCTCACTAAGAATACTGCAACATGGAAGAGAAGGACATCTATGGTTATGGTAAGCTTTTACGCAACTATTCTTTTCCCTTCCTCTGGCCTTCATCTAATTCACCTTACCTGGATGCTGAGCTCGGACCCAGGTCTTCTGACTCGCCAACTGAGGTCATGTCACCCAAACATCCAGTTCCTCAAACTGACTGCATGGTTTCCAATTCCATTGATGGTTCAGCAGTCCACGTTTTTATCTTCAGTTTTACACATTTTGTCTTCCTCCCAAAAACCATTGACTAGGAAGGTTTATAAGAGCAAATGGAAAACGCTTTCAATTTGGGCCTTTGAAAAAAATATTGATCCTTTCTTAGACAGGTGTGCTCCCATGTAGAGCTAGCTGTTCCACAGTCAAGGTGCAGTTAGCTGCTATATCTTCCTTTTATATTGGTGAAAAAGCATACACCTGTTGCATCTCTGTTTATCCAAGGCTTCCCTCTGAGGTACCTTTTTGCTACAGTCTCCACTCAGAGAACTAGTCCTTCCATGGGATATTGCCATTGCACTGCAGGCTTTGATTGGGCCACCATTTGAACCGGCTGCGACCTAATATTTTTATCATGGAAGACTTTAATCTGAAGTAGTTAACTTCATTTTATCTGCAACCTGTGGGTATTCGGATCTGTATCGGATCATAACCGGCAACTTTTTTCTAGCATCTGCTCCAAGCTCTGAGCTCCTCCCCTACCCATAATGCACAACCATCTCCTACCTTCCCCCAGATCTCGTTTGCCACATGGTCTCCTTTGCTCTGAGCTCAGGGATAGTAAGTTTTATTGATACTTAGTCTCTTTGTGTGTCTGAGTTGTTTGATGTTCTTCGTCTCACATTGCTGCAGTCATAACCTGTGGGTAGTCCGCTGTCCTCGGTCGGCCCGAATACCAAAGAGTTAGGCTGGCGTCGGTCATGGGCGCCCGGAGCTGACGTCAGTACGTAGTAGTACTTAAGCGCATGACCGACGCCATATCACCAGTCTTTCTTGCCGCGTGGTCCGAAGCAGAAGCAGCATTTGCAAGTGCCGTTCGGCGTTCTGAAATTTTCAGTTTTCGAGTTTCAGACCGAAGACCAAGTTGGGCTAAGTACCCCGTTGGGGAAAATTTTTGTCTATTCTTGCCTCAGTTAATCCAGATGTCAGAAAAAGTTAATAATTGTATTTCTTGTGGGAAACCGATACCTCATAGGGACTATCATTCTCTCTGTATTCCTTGGTTAGGGCCTGAACACGACGTAGTCGGGTGTCGCTTTTGCGCTAGATTTAATAAGCGCACCATTAAACGCAGGTTAGACTGTGCTAGGCTTGTTTTCGGTAAGCGGTGTAACTACAACATGCTGTCGGATCCTCCGCCCGCTACCGCAAAAAAGCAAAAAGATAAATCCTTAAGGTCTAAACCGGATGAGTCGTCCGTTGCAGACGCCGGTTCTATGGAATCTACGGTGGAATCTGTGGATCCAGCCGAGGTCTCGGCTGAATCCCAGGGGGAACCTTTAATTTTGCAGGAGTTGGCCTCTCAGGAGTTAGGTCAGGCCGAGGGTGCTTCTCAAGTTTCTGTGGTTCCATCCTTACAAAAGGTTATTAGGCCTTCTACTTCAGTCACTAAAGGCCCTGCTAAAGCTAGACCTGGTATTTCTGGTACGGGCCACAGCCCTGGTTCTTCGGGCTCTGTTCCTAAAAAGCATATGTTGAAAATGGCAGAGGATTTGATTACTTTGATCAGGGGTTCTATGCCCCCTCCAGAGAAGAGGCCTAGGGTGGAGACAGATTTAGAGGGAATGGAACATTCCTCAGATTACTCTGAGTCCTCAGCTGAGGATATTCAGGATTTTCCTCCCTATTCTGATTCGGATGCAGAGGATTCCTGTCCTTCTGCTTCACCTCCAGAGGATTTTTCCTTTTCTGAAACCTTGCATTCCATGAAGGGAGCATTTCAAGTGGGAAGGTCAGGATTTTTCAGATTCTCGTAAGAGGCTTAGGGAATTTTTGTTTTTGCCACAACATAGACCTTTGGCAATTCCCCCTGTTTTAGATGTTGTTCAGGATGTTTTTTCTGAAGCTTCCCTTAATCCTGATTCTTTACCCCCTGCCCCTGTCAAGCCAGACAGGTATTACAGAGTTCCAGAGGCACATAAATATTTGAATGAGAGCCCTAGAGCTGACCCGGAAACTATTATCCAAGGGCCTAAGGGTGTCAGGGCTTCTGTGGTTAAGAATCCAGTTCCTTTGGATAAGGATTCTAGAGCATTGGATAGGTGGGGTAAAAAAGTGTACACCTCTTCTACGTTAGCTATGAGGGCTTTAAATTGCCAATTCCATATGCTCAAGTATCAGAACTTTCTGTTAGGTCAGTTGAAATCTAAGGTAGATGCTTTATCTGAGGGTATAGAGTGTAAGGAAATGCAGGACTTGGTTCATGCTTCAGATCAAGTTGGTAAACATTCCCTGCAGTGTGGCTTCGATGCCCTTCAGGCTTCTTCCAGGGTAGCTGCTACTGGTTCAGTTATTCGTAGACATGCCGGGCTTAAAGATCAACATTTGTCAGAGCATGTTAAAGCTCGGATTTTGGATGCTCCCCTTCAATCTGAAGTTCTTTTTGGTTCCCCTGTGGAGTCAGTTTTGAAAAAGATGGAAGACAAAGCTAAGTCTATGCAGACAGTTAAGGAATTTTTGCAAGTGCAGCCCCCTAAGTTTAGCAGGAATTGGCCGGCAAGAGGATGGTCTTACCCTTCTTCAGATTTTCAGTCTAAGGGCAGGTCTAGACATGGTAGGGGCAGGGCTCACGCTCAGGGTTCTTTCAGACCTAGGACTTGGAGTTCTCCTGCACAGTCTTCTGGGGAGGGCAGGGGTCAGTCTTTTCGTAAACAGACCCAATGACCTGTATCTCCAGCTGCCAGATCCTACCTTTCTGGCAGCTCCTCTAGGAGGAAAGTTGGCACTTTTCAAGCAAAATTGGCATTTGGTCACCCCGGACAAATGGGTGTTGGACATAATAAATCAAGGCTACAAGTTTTATTTTCACACTTTTCCCCCTTTCAAAGGCATGCCAGATGTACCTCCTCAGCAAAGGCTGGAGGCTCAGAAACAAATTTCTTTGCTTTTACAGATGGGGGCAATCCAGGTGGTACCTCCGTCAGAAGAAGGCCTAGGGTTTTATTCTCGTCTATTCCTAGTGCCAAAGAAAGGAAACACTTGGAGGCCAATTCTGGATTTGTCCATTCTCAATACATACCTAGACATTCCAAAGTTCAAGATATTAACATTACAGCAACTTCTGCCTCTGCTAGGCAAAGATCACTGGATGGTAACTCTGGATCTCAAAGAAGCCTATCTTCACATTCCTTTCAGGCCCAGCTGCAGGAGATTCCTACGTTTTCGGGCTGGCACTTCTCATTATCAGTTCTCTGCATTGCCCTTTGGTTTATCTACTGCGCCCAGGGTGTTCACAAAGGTTCTGGCTCCTGTAATAGCTTTCTTAAGACTGAGGGGAATACAAATTTATCCTTATCTGGACGATTGCCTGATTCTTGCTCAGGACAGAGACAAGTTACTTCAACAGCTACAGTATGTGATGGCACTTTTAAGGTGCCTAGGGTATTCTGTGAACGAAACAAAGTCCAGTCTAGTACCCTCTCAGGACATGTGCTTTCTGGGTGTGAGACTGAATACAGCCTTTCAGATGGCTTTTCTGACCCCGGACAAACAAAGAACTCTTCATCTATACTTCCAGCAATTATCAGTACTGTCCAGGCTGACTGCAAGGACAGTCCTTCAAGCCTTGGGGTTCATGGCATCTTGCATTCTGGTACTTCCCAATGCCAAACTGCATATGCGGAAGCTACAATGGTATCTCAAAAGTGTATGGACTCAACACTGCCACGATTTGGACACTGTCATTCCAATAATACCTTGCATTCAGAAGGAATTCTTGTGGTGGGCACAGGAATGTCACCTAAACAAGGGACTCTCTGTGACCCGACCAGAGGCGAGTCAGATCTTAACGACGGATGCCTCAGACCTGGCTTGGGGAGCACACTTCAATGGGAAATGGATTCAAGACACGTGGCCTTCCAAACTACAGCATTTACATATCAACATGAAGGAGATGTTAGCAGTCCAGTTTGCCCTGATGGCTTTCAAGGGCCTACTTCAACCAGGACAGGTGTTGATACAAACAGACAACACTACAGTCATGTGGTACATCAACAAGCAGGAGGGGACCCATTCTTACCCTCTTTGCAGACAAGCTATGATATTGTGGGAGACTGCTCTGGGTTTGCACATCACTCTTCAAGCACGGTTTCTGCCAGGAGCACAGAACTCCCTAGCAGATGTATTGAGCAGACAAATTGTGGATCCCCACAAGTGGAAATTGGATCCTCAGGTATTTCAACAGTTGACAGTAGCTTGGGGAACTCCAGACATAGATCTGTTCGCTTCTCCTCTAAATTTCCAACTACCAAAGTTTTGCACAAAGATGTTTCACCCAAAAGCTTGGAAAGTGGATGCTCTTTCTTTTAGTTGGAACAACCTTCACGTCTATGCTTTTCCTCCTCTGCCTCTCCTTACCAAGGTTCTCTTGAAGGTCAGGCGGGACAAACCTTGCATGATTTTAATAGCACCAGATTGGCCACAACAGCACTGGTATCCTCTGCTGAGGAGTTTAATTCAGGAGCCTCCTTGGCCTTTGCCACAGCTTCCTCACTTGTTGTCCCAGTCAAGCAGTCATTTACTCAATTTCAGGGTGCAGTCCCTACATCTAACGGCCTGGCGTATTCTGTTTTAGAGCCTGTGGGTTCTCAGCTTCCTCAACAGGTTTTAGATGTCATTTTGGAAGCTAGGCGGCCCAGCACTAGAAAAGTTTATGCTGATAAATGGAAGAGATTTTTTCTTTGGAGCAAGACAAAGGACCTTGATGTCTTGGTACCTAATTTGAGTTTTACACTGCAGTACCTTACTGAGTTACTAGACAAGGGTTTGTCATTTTCCTCTGTGAAGGTTCATGCTGCAGCTATTTCTGCTCACTATGATTGTGACCCTCCTTTATTTTCTCACCCTTTGTTTAAGCAATTTCTTAGAGGGGCAAAAAATATAAGACCCCCACGTAGAGCTCCTACTCCTTCCTGGGATCTCAATTTTGTGTTGGAGAAGCTTACTTTGCCTCCTTTTGAACCTGCAGCTACGTCTGAATTGAAGTTTTTGTCTTGGAAGACTGCCTTTTTGTTGGCCATTACTTCTGCTAGAAGGGTATCTGAATTGCAGGCTCTCATGGCAGTTGAACCCTTTCTAATATTCCATAAGGATAGAGTTTATTTGCGTACTAACCCTACTTTCATGCCAAAAGTGATTTCTAATGTGGCCCTGAACCAGTCTATCCATTTGCCTACCTTTTATGCTGATCCCCAAAATAAGGGGGAAAAAATCTTGCATTCTTTGGATATACACAGGCAATTACATTATTATTTGAGCAGAACTAAGGAGTTCAGACAGACTCAACAGTTATTTGTTTCTTTTGCTTTGGGTTCACAAGGGAAAGCTGTTTCTAAGCAGACTATTTCAAAGTGGATTGGTAATTGTATTGCTTTTTGTTATTCTCATCATGGGAAGGATGTTCCTGCTGGGATTAGACCTCATTCCACTAGGGCTACTGCCACTTCTACTGCTTTTTTGAGGGGTGTAGCTACTAAGGATATTTTGGAAGCAGCTACTTGGAGTTCAGTTCATACTTTTACTAAACATTACCATCTCCCTCTTTTCTCCAAGTCCAGGGCTGGGTTTGCCACTGCAGTCTTACAGGGCATGTTAGCAGCCCCTAATGCTTTTTAGTTTGCCAGCCTCCCTTTTCCTTTGCTTTGGGATTCTACCCACAGGTTATGACTGCAGCAATGTGAGACGAAGAACATAGTACAGTTTTGTACCTACCATAAATGTAGATGTTTGAGGATCCACATTGCTGCAGTCCTATTTTCCCTCCCTCCTTCCCCTCCTTGGTTTGGGAGTGTTGTTGTTATTTGTTGTTATTGTTCCTGGGGATAATTATTATTTTTCTCCTGTTGTGGCTCTGGCCTTTTCTTTTTAAGGCCTTCTGACATCTGGGGCAAGAAAGACTGAGGATATGGCGTCGGTCATGCACTTAAGTACTACGTACTGACGTCAGCTCCGGGTGCCCATGACCGACGCCAGCCTAACTCTTTGGTATTCGGGCCGACCGAGGACAGCGGACTACCCACAGGTTATGACTGCAGCAATGTGGATCCTCGAACATCTACATTTATGGTAGGTACAAAACTGTACTTTTTCCTTCCTCCCCCTTTAGTATATCGCTTGTTCGTCAGTTAGTCATGGCTGATCAGCCAAAGTCTGTGTTCAAGAAATGCACAGAGTGTGGCCATAAGCTCTCCCCAGCTGATGGTCACACTCTGTGTTATTTGCCTGGGAATAGCACATTTGTCCACACTATGTGCTATCTGCACCAGGTTCAATCCTAGGGCCCTCCGGGATCGGAAGGCCAAATTAGTAGCTAAAGGCCTTCTACCCGCATCCATGTTGGAATCTGCCACGGCTTCGGTACCTAGTACTCAACCTCCCACCCAGACAGGGACTCAAACTCCCTCTTCTTCTGGTGCTGGGACAAGTAAAGATAAATCTACAGTCGGCATAGCTGACAAGGAAAAGGACAGAGAAAGGCACAAAGAGGATAGGGACAAGAGAAAGGGCAGACCTCGCAAGAGATCCCCGGACAGGGAGCTCTTTCTTAGTCCCCCTTCTAAGGCCATGAGGCCAGTTTCTCCACGGCTCCGGTCTTCTCGTTTCTCACCGGAGCCATTGGAACATTCGGATCTGAGGCCTTCCTCCCCTTCATTGTATAGACCAGCCAGATCCGAGTCGGTGGCCTCTTCGCAATCGACTCTGAGCTTATCGGACTTGGACATGGACAGGATGATGCGAAGATTCATTCAGACCCAAATACAGATGCTAGTCTTGCCAGGCCCCTCTCCCTCTGTAGGGGGGACTTCCATGCCCTTTTTCCGCCCCATCTCTCCTTCCCTGATCCGTGCTTCGGGGCTCTTTGATCCAAGGATTTTTGGAGCTGGTAGCTCGGCGCAGACGGTTCGGCCAACCTCGACTCCGGCTGTTACCTTGAGTTCCTCAGATCTGACTAGTTAGGATCCGAGTGACTCGGACCAGCGGACAGGGAGTCGGACCCAAGGGAATGGATTCTTCAGCTCCCCCCTTTTCAGATCCAACCCGTTTCCTCGGACCTCAGGCTACCCTTTGTTTGGCTCTGGTCCCCGCTTCAGATCCGGGGAGGGCGTCTTCCTTGTTGGGTGCCAAGGAGGTCTGCTCTCCTTCAGCCTTCGAAGTGGTGGAGAGGGTTCTCTGCCAGGGACTGAGACCCCAGCCCATCCCCTCAGATTCCACCCAGACACCCCTGGATTTGACGACAACTCCCTACATCCTGTCTCAGGGACAGCCCGTGCCAGATGATCCCCAGGATGTCCTTCAAGGATGCATCTCCAGTCATCACATATGGGTTGTCCTGCCTCAGGCAGCCCTTCGGTCGGCCGGATTCCAAAGTCTGGGTCCGGCGTCGGCTGACGTCGCCCCCTCCCCGACGTCAGAGTGCCTGGGGTATAAAAGCGTCAGCCGACGCCATCTTCCTCAGTCTTTCTTGCCGTGTGGTGCCCGAAGCAGAAGCAGTTCGCAAGTGCCGGTCGGCCAGCTCCTGTAATTCAGCTACCGAAGACTTCAAAAAGCTAAGTACCCCGTTGGGGACTCTTTCTTGCCTCAGCCGATGTCAGATAAAGTTAATAATTGTTTAACTTGTGGGAAACAAATACCTCATAAGGATTTCCACTCTTACTGCCTCCCCTGCCTAGGCCCAGACCACGACGTCTCGGCCTGTTCAGCCTGTGCTTCCTTCAACCGACGCACTCTTAGACGTCGGGCGGAGTTTGCAGAGGAATTTTTTGGGGCTAGTTTTTCATACAAAATGCCGTCGGAGACTCCAACTTCACATTTAATAAAGAAACAGAAGGACAAGGACTGACACACGCGGGCCGCGGTTTCAGCTGAAACCACGGCCAGGCCTACCGCGAGTGTCTCGGTCTCGGCTGAAACAGAGTCCTTGGTACTTCCGACACCCGAAACCGCTCAACCGACAACCTCGGCCCCGGAGGCCCCTGCTGAGTCGGTTATTGAATTTCCTTCAGAAACTGGTGTTTTGGAAACTTCCGACACCATTCCTCTAGACAAAACTACTCCAGCACGTGGTGCAGCTAGGCCTCCTGCATCCATGTCCATAAAGGCATTCACCAGGGCTAAAGTTGCTAAACATACAAAAGCTATGCCTCCCAGGGTAATTCCTCAGGGACCCTCTACAAGTTCACAGATTCTTACTTTAGCAGAGGATCTTATTTCCTTGGTTAGGGAATCTCAACCTCATCCGGACAAGGGCTCTCAACCTCCTCTAGACAAAAGGCCCAGGGTTGAGCCCTCTGATCCCCACTCCTCAGAGGAGGCCTCTGATGGCTCTGCTCTCTCGGACAGAGGCTTTTTCGGCCTACGAGGATTCTGATGCAGAGGAATCCATCCCCTCGGCCTCCCCTCCTGAAGAGCTATCCTTTGGTGAGACCCCTCACACTATGAGAGAGCATTTCAAATGGCAGGGCCAGGAATTTTCTGATTCCAGGAAAAGATTGAGAACTTTTCTGCATTTACCTCAGCATAGACCTTTGGCTATTCCTCCTGTTTTGAATGTCATTGATGATGTGTACTCTGAGTCTAGCATAACCCCTGACACTCTTCCCCCGGCCCCTGTCAAACCCGATAGGTACTACAGGGTCCCGGACTCGCATCATTTTCTTTGCAAGGTCCACTCTGCTGATCCAGAAACTATTTCCCAGGGCCCTAAAGGGGTTGCGGCTACCACCTCTAAAAATCCACTCCCCTCTGAAAGGGAGTCCAGGGCTTTAGAGATATGGGGTAAAAAAGTCTATACTTCTGCTACTCTTTCTATGAGGGCATTAAATTTTCAATTTCATATGATACAGTACCAAGAGTATTTGTTAGATGAATTGCATAAGAAACTGTCTTCACCTGAACGCCTAGATCGCAAATCACTACAGGATCTGGTACATAACTCCCAGCAGGTTAGTAACCATTTCTTACAATGTGGTTATGATGCATTGGAAGCTTCATGTAGGTCAGCTGTGACAGGTGCAGTCATACGTAGGCATGCTTGGCTGAAGGAACAATCTCTGCCAGACCATGTTAAAGCTAAGCTTCTGGATGCTCCCCTGGAAATGCAAAAGTTATTTGGCTCCACTGCTCAGGAGGTCTTAAAGAAGGTTGAGGAAAAGGCAAAATCTGTACAAACAGTTAAAGATTTTCTACAGGTCCAACCACCAAGATTCAGCAGAAATTGGCCTGCCAAGAATTGGTCCTTTCCGGACACAGAAAGATTTCAGAGAGGCAAGAACAGGCGTGCCAGAGGTAGAGGGCAAGATAGAGGCTCCTACAGAGGGCGTCAGTGGCAGCCTCCCAACCAGAGAGGTAGTGCAGGACCTACAACTGCTGCACAAGGACAGACTCAATGACTTTGCTTTGATTCCGCCAACCAGGGCTCAGTTAGAAGCACCTTTGGGCAGAAAGCTTTCTTTATTCTCAGACAATTGGCAGACTATTACAAGAGACAAATGGACACTGCAAATAATAGACAGAGGATACAGGTTCCATTTTCACACATTGCCAAAATGAAAAGGCATGCCAGACCTGCCACCAAATCAAAGGGCAGAGGCTTTGAAACAAATCTCTAACTTAATGCAAATGAAAGCTA